>NC_057809.1:527652548-527786347 GCF_018294505.1 Triticum aestivum | reverse complement strand
GTTGCTCCACCGACGTACTTCTTCCTCCTATATATACCTACGTGCCCCCAAACAATCAGATACGGAGCCAAAAACCTAATTCCACCGCCGCAACTTTCTGTATCCATGAGATCCCATCTCGGATCCTGTTCCGGAGCTCCGCCGGAGGGGGCATCCATCACGGAGGGGTTCTACATCAACACCATAGCCTCTCCGATGAAGTGTGAGTAGTTTACCTCAGACCTTCGGGTCCATAGTTATTAGCTAGATGGCTTCTTCTCTCTTTTTGGATCTCAATACAATGTTCCCCCCTCTCTTGTGGAGATCTATTCGATGTAGTCTTCCTTTTGCAATGTGTTTGTTGAGACCGATGAATTGTGGGTTTATGATCAAGATTATCTATGAACAATATTTGAATCTTCTCTGAATTCTTTTATGTATGATTGGTTATCTTTGCAAGTCTCTTCGAATTATCAGTTTGGTTTGTCCTACTAGATTGATCTTTCTTGCAACGGGAGAAGTGCTTAGCTTTGGGTTCAATCATGCGGTGTCCTTTCCCAGTGACAGTAGGGGCAGCAAGACACGTATTGTATTGTTGCCATCAAGGATAACAAGATGGGGTTTTTATCATATTGCATGAATCTATCCCTCTACATCATGTCATCTTGATTAAGGCGTTACTCTGTTTTCATGAACTTAATACTCTAGATGCATGCTGGATAGCGGTCGATGAGTGGAGTAATAGTAGTAGATGCAGGCAGGAGTCGGTCTACTTGTCTCGGATGTGATGCCTATATACATGATCATACCTAGATATTCTCATAACTATGCTCAATTCTGTCAATTTCTCAACAGTAATTCCTTCACCCACCGTAAAATACTTATGCTCTTGAGAGAAGCCACTAGTGAAACCTATGGCCCCCGGGTCTATCCACTACAAAAAAATACACTTCCGTGATGATGCGTGTTTGTCACAGTAGGTCGCGTTTTCTGTCATGCATTTACATCCATGACGATTTTATGACAGAATCAAGATAGTCATACCTGTGTTGTCATAGAAGTGTTACATGACATTACCAAAATTATCATCACGGAAGTGTCCACTTCCATGACGATAAATCACGTGTCACAAAAGTGCTTTTGTCAAGGGTGACCGACACGTGGCATCTACCGTAACGGAATGTCGTTAAGCTATCGGGTCGGGTTTTGGATCCGATAAGCCGTTAACTGCCCCGACCAATGGGGATTTTCCACGTGTAAAATCATCATTGGCTAGAGGAGACACGTGTCAGGTCCGTGTTGGCACAGGTGTCACTCATCCAATGGGCGAGACGCGCCTATGATATGTTGACACGTGGACCGGCCCATCAAGTTTAAATGGGCCGGCCCAGCTGAAGGCCCACAAGATTTTGCAGACCATAATGGGCCGGCCCAGCTAAAGCCCCATGAGATTTTGCGGACCATAATGGGCTGGCCCAGCTAAAGGCCCACAAGATTTTGCGGGCCATAATGGGCTGGCCCAGGTAAAGGCGCACAAGATTTTTGTGTGCCATAATGGGCCGGCCCAGGTAAAGGCCCACAAGATTCTTGTGGATCATAATGGGCCGGACCAGCTAAAGGCCCATGAGACTTCGCCGACATTAATGGGCCGGCCCAGCTATAGGCCCACAAGATTTTGAGGACCCTAGTAGGCCGGCCCATTAACTGGCTGCCATGTTTTGGGCCAAATGCCGGCCCATATTTGATCCGGTCCATTAATGGTCTGCCATGCTTCGGGCCTAATAGTGGCCCATATGAGATCCGACCCATTAAAAGCCTACCATGTTCTGGGCCAAATTACGGGCCAAATTAGGTCTGGCCCTTTAAGAGGCTTTGGGCTCAATTATGGCCCATATCAGATTTGGCCCATCAACTGGACACTATGCTTTTGGGCCCACTTGCTAAAGGCCCACTTAGTAATTCGACCTAATATTAGTTTTGGCCTGTTAAGGGCCCGTTTAACATTCCGGCCCTATATTAATTTCAGCCTGTTAAAAGCCCGTCATATAGTTGGGCCTAACTACGGCCCAGTTTACACACGACCTACTCGCAGCCGATATCTGATTGGGCCAAACAAGGACCGAGACAATTTTGGCCTGTTAAAAGCTCGTGATTTGATTCGCACAATCATGGGCCGGGGTTCATTTCGGGCTGCTGCCGGCCCGTGAGCTGTTCGGCACGTTTCAGGCCCAACCTACATCGTGATTGCATGACGGCCCGATTATGTACCGTAATTTTACGGTTTGGCCGGTTTATTGCGAAGACAGGAAATATATATAGTAAAATAACTACAGCATCATGAATAAGAAAAAACCTAGACTATACAATAAAGAAATTATGGCATATTACATCCACTGGGCATCAAAGTTCACCACTATGATAATAAAGCACAAGCAGACAACAGATTACATACACTGGGCATCAAAGATCGCCACCAGTGCAAATAAACACGCCAACAAAATAATATACAAAACCGACAGCACTTCAATAGAGTTCAAGAAAGGTTAGCCCTGCTGGGGAGCTGCAGCGCAAGCAGCTAAGAAAGATGATGAGACTGTGCTTGTTCAACACTTATATCTTCCTCACTCTGAAAAATAAACAAGCAGACAGATGACAGGTTTTGCACATAAAAGTATCAGTGCTGACAATTCATCACATTTCTTACTGACGAATAAAGTGACACAGTTTAAAATTGCATTAACACAAGTATCAGGTCAAGACATGGCAGGAAATGACATTGTGAAGGAGTTGGCAGCTTCACGACACCACTGGATTACAGATCAAGAACACACAAGTATCAATGGTTAGTGTGCTGTCAATTTATACCATTTCAGATTGGCAAATAAAGACATGGTTTAAATAATAGTAGAATGATATGACATTATTCATAGTTAAGACATTGAAGAATATGACATTGTGATGTAGTGGGTAGGTTCACCACACCGCTGGATTACGGATGAAAAACAGAAGCATACATGTAGTGCAAAAGAAGATGACTTGCTCTGTATAGTTAAATTTACATGTTATGAAGAAGGAACTTGGTTGTACAACTGAAAACTTAAATTGAGAAAGGAAAAACTTTTGTTTATGAACTACATAATAAACTTAAAACAAGCAATTTGATGCAAACACCAAAAATAAACAGCTGTTGCAGTCATGCCTAACCAAAGATATACAACAAAGTTTGAAGGCTTGAGATGGATAAACTTACATTATTGGTGAAGACAGGCTCTATAAAGGCCTTGTCCATGCTGATGGGGGGGGCAATTCAAGAAGTTTACCACAGAATCTTCTTCAAAAGCATTGCCTTTATTCTACATTTTGTTAAGAGTAAATATAGATGCGATAATATACAAAAAAATGGAGATTATTTAAGATAAGATGAAGAGTGATGCTACATAACCAAGTAGCTATAAATGTAAGTGCAGCGATACATGCAAAAGGTGCAGCCAAGAGCAATGCACAACTAAACTTCTTCAGTACCAACCTTATGGCAAGAGTAAATATAGATCTGATGTGTAGAAAATGGAGGGCAAAGGAAAATAAGCTGTAGAGTGATGGTACATGAACAGCTACTTGTCATTATAAGTACACTGATAAAGGACAGCATGTACTTACAAGAACAATGCAGAGCTAAAAAACATTGGCATTGGATATATTCTACACTAATGTAACCATTCTATCGGGGGACTAATCCACGAACACCTATGGGACCGGCGGACCGAGTCCCTTTTGGTTCGGCGGGGGCGGAGGTCGCACGAAGAGCGGATCGAGGCGAAGCACATGAGCAGTTTACCCAGGTTCGGGCCGCACGGATGCGTAAAACCCTACTCCTGCTTTGTGGTTTGTATTGAGTTCTTGCTCGGGAGCGCGGAGTGCTACAGTACACACCAGCAGCTAACGAGACCGAGCCTGAGTGTTCTCTTTTTTCCCAACCTCCCCCTACGTTGCACATGGGCCTCCTTTTATATGCTCAAGGGGTCACCGACAAGTGGCAACGGAGACAAAGGGTAAAAATGGAAAGGTGCTGCGGTAGGTACAGCTACCTACTACAGTGTAGCATACCTAACCCTGACGGCAGGGGACAAGGGCATTAAATGCCCGTCTGTGTCGCCTAAACAGTGCAAAAGGGACCATCAGGGACGCCACCGCTCGCCAGGATGGCAATCTTGTCAGCGCCGCTCGCCACTGCGCACCGCTGGCTGCACAGCCTCCCGCCACGCACGTCTGGAAGGGTCCCAGAGCGACACGTTGGTGGATGTGCTGGAGCGCGGGCACAGAGTGGTGGCTTGCCACGGCAAGCGCCTTGCCGCGGTCGTTGTCTTGTCGCGTCTGGGAGCTTGTCGCTCACCGGGCCTTGCCGGGACGCGAGGCGCGCCGCGGCAAGTTCCTTGAGATGCCTTGGGTGGCCTTCCCGGCAAGATCCTCTTGCCGGGGTCTTGTCTCCTTAAGCGCCTTGCTTTGGTTGGCCTTCCCGGCAAGTTCCTCTTGCCGGGGTCTTGTGGTGTCTTGGTTTGGATACTTTGTTCTTGAATGGCTCCAAAGGAACCACGGAGGACCCTGGTGGTCACCCGGCAAGCCTTGCCGTGGGATGCTGCGACTGCCCGTGCACAAGTTCGGGATACTAGGGTACCCCTACTCTAGTACACCGACAGGAGCCCCCGGGCCTGGGCCATACACGGTGCCGAGCGCTGTTGGGCCAGGCCCAAAACAGGGCACGGGCACGCGCGGCCTATGTTACGCCGTATTTCTCCCCATATCTACCGCGCCCTCCCTGAACGGCACGCGTTGAATGCGGCGTCGTGGGAGAGATCGTGGGTGGTTTCTTTATTCGGAAATGTGGAACGTCCGCCCTCTCCCTCTCTATAAGCAGGGGAAACAGGGGTAGTTCGTCCATTCGCCCGTTGCTGCTCCAATCTAAAAAATCTCCGCCGCTCCCTCGTCTTCCCAAAGCCGAAAGAGAGCAGCGCTCCACCCCCCATCGCCACCGGCACCACCAACGCCGTCGACCTCCTCCACCACTTCCGCCATGGCTCCAAAAGTCGACAAGGGGAAGGTCGTGAAGTCGACCGAGGCGCAGCGGCTTGCGGCGCTGTGAAAGGAGCGGGCAGTCTCCCCCCCCCCAAGCTTGCCGCGAGGGAGCTGAGGGAGAACTACTACCTCTTCTGGTCGATGGAGACACGAGCACATCCGCGCACGAAGGTACTTCCCGCCGCCGCTTGGAAGAAGGCCCCAAACGGATACCCTTTCTTCGCCTTGTTCTTCTACTACGGGCTCTGCCCGCCTTTCTCTGAATTCTTCTGCGATATCATGAACACCTACGGGTTCCATCTCCTCGACTTCACCCCCAATGCCGTTCTGACCATGGTGGTTTTCGCACATCTGTGCGAAAACTTTGTCGAAGTCCATCCCAATGTAGCCCTCTTTCGCCACTTCTTTATACTCCGAGTAGAGAGAGGAGAGCCTTTATCCGGCGGAATCGCCTGGATCTCAAGGGCCGGCAAGAAGGAAACTTTTCTGGAGGGAGAATTCCGCGGCAAGTGGGAGGAGTGGAGAGCAGACTGGTGCTGGATTGACGAGGAGAATCCGCAGCCATTCACCACCCGGCGCCAAACCCCAGTAGCACGCGGCAGCGATTGGAGTGACGTGGCCCCGGAAGACGACAGGCTGAAGATTGTTGTCACCCGGATCCTACGCCTCAGGCTTGCCGGGCTCACTGTAGGCGCTGTTGGCGCGGATTTTCTTCGCCGCCGCATCGCCCCCCTGCAGGAACGGGGGCGACCCACTTGGGAGTTCAAGAATGCGACAGATATCATGAGGCTGCGGCCAGGCCTCAACTTCAACTTCACAGTTCTGGAGCTCAACGCGATGCTCCAGGAGCTGTTCAAGTACGACCCTCAACACCCCGAAGTTTTCAGGTTGCCGGGGGGGGGGGTCGTTCCGTTGTGTAACAACTCCGTGCTTGACCGCATCCGTGCAATGATGCCGTGTGCGACTCGCATGGAATTGTCCCAACTTGGCAAGAGCCTGCAGACGACGTCATGCAGCAATTCTTTGATGACTTGGTAGAAGTGCTGATCCGCTCCGACGAGAAAGATAGCCTCACCCGCGACACCACCGATGCGGAGATGGCACTCATCGCCACTAGGCTAGAAGAGGCGGCGGAAGCCGCAGCCGCGGGAGAATTTGGATTCACCGTGGAGGAGGCAGAGGCAGCAGAGGCGGCAAGCCGTGCCGAGCGAGGGGAGCCTGCCGGCGAGAAAGAGCTTTTCGGGCATAACGTCGAGTCGAGCGAGCCCGCCAAGGATACGAGCGGCTCGCTGGAGATCAACAAGTCTTCCTCCTCATCTTCAGACAGCTCGCCGCAAGCAGAGCCTCCATGCGCACCAAGAAGGCGTCTCTGCAAGGTCGGTGACGTAGCGGAGCGGCAGGCGAGGCAACAGTCGCCGCGCCGCGTGACACGCTCCACTGCGGCAAGCACTGTTACCGCGGGAGCGCCTCACGCTGCGACGGGAACTGGAGCGGGGCCCTCCCGGACCACTGCTTCTACTCCTGCCGCTTCTCATGCCGCGGCGACAGCCGGAGCGGAGTCGTCTCAGACCGCCGCCACTGCTCCCGCCAAGCGGCCAAGGGAAGCTACTCCTCCGCCTCCTCGTGCCGGATGTGAGCCAGACTTTGACTTCTTCGCGTTCACCTCCGGCGAGGAAGAAGAAGAAGAGTAAGACTCCCTTGGTGTACTTGTAGTTCTTCAATCCTTGCTATTTGTCTTGTATCTCATTTGCTTGACTCTGAACTTGTTCCTTTTTAGGACTCTGGCCCAGAGAGCAGCAAAGAGAGCCAAAGTCCCGGTGATTGTCATCAAGGACGAACCTACTGCAACAGCAGGGGGTGCGCCCGAGACAACCTTGCCGAACCCGGCAACTTTTCTCCAGAGCAGCCCCCAGCGTAAGTATATGGTTTGCTTTCCGCTATGAGATGCGCATGGATACTCTATCTTTGCTGATATCTTACTGCTGGTTTGTGTAGGAGCAGAGCAGCCCCACCAAGAGCCAAGGGAGAATCCCCCGACAAGGGAGAGCTCTCCGGCAAGGGAGGGCTTTCCGGTAAGGGAGAAGTCTCCGGTAAGGGAGGGTTCTCCGGCAAGGGACAGCACCAGCGGGCCCCCGACAGTGGAGACCACGACTGCAGAACCCGGCACAGGTAATCCTTTCGCTTCAAAATTTCCCTTGGGTTCTTCTTCTTTTGATCTTCTTGGGTTTTTGCTTGACTCTTCTCCCTTTTCCGGCTGTCAGACCCATCTGCTACGGAGCCAATGGAGACCGCCGAAGAAGCGGTCGGTGCTGACGATCCCGCCGGCGCAGAGGCCGCCAAGGCTGCCGCCGCGGCAACTGGTGAGGGGTCTGGCGATTGCACTGATGGCCCTGAGGCCGCAGGAGCGCCAGGCGCTACACCGACCGCCGACCCGTCTACCGCTGCCGCAGCGCCAGGCTCCGAAGAGCCCCAGCCAGGCGTCTACTTGAAGGCCGGCGATGACGTCTTCATCAACCTTCCCTAGGCATCGAGCTCCAGGGCGCCGGTCGAGGGAGAGATCTTCGACGGGGAGGTGCTTGCCTCCGCTGGGCTGACGCTGGTTGACGCGCCGAGTAGTAGCAGCAACGAGCCCGAGGAAGAGCGGCTGCTGCAGAAGTTGTTGTCGCTCTACCGCGCGCGGCAAGCCAAGCTGGAATCCCGCGAGGCACTTGTCGCGAAGGCGGGAGCAGACATCGAGAAGCGCGCGGAAGAGCTCGGGGGTTTCCACCAGGAAGCCCTCTGGTCCCTGGCGGAGGAGCGGGAGCAGCTCGCTGAAGCGCAAAAGGCCTTCCTCCTCGAGAAGGCTGAAGTCGAAGAGCAACAGCGACTTGCCGCTGTGAAGCTATCCGTGGAGGAGGGCGAGCTGGCGCAGCGGAAGGTCAATCTTGACGCCCACGAGGAGGAGCTTGCCGTGCGCGAGGAAAAACTCGTCAGAGCCCTTAAGCAAGCAGATGATGCTGCCGCAGTTGCCGAGGCCGCCAAGAAGGAGCTGGAGATGAAGGTGGTGCAGCTGGAGGCCGATCTTGCCGAGAAGGGCAAAGAGCTCAGCGCCGCCAAAGACTCCAAAGCGGATCTTGAGTTGAAGCTGACCACTTTGACCAAGACGCTGGACGGTGCCAAGGAGCAGGAGACGGCCTTGAAAGAAGAGATCAAGGCCGACAAGGCGCTGTTGGAGAGTGTTGCCGCCACCCAGAATGCTTTCAGGGAAAATGTGGAGCACTGGACGGAGAGCCTCGTGAGCGCTGCCGCAGATATTGACAGGGAGTTGGCGCAGCTGGGGATGGAGGATCTTGGGTATCCCTCCGACGAGAACCTCCAACCCAGCGCCAAGCTCGTCTTGTTCTTCAAGGGAGTGGCGACGGCCCTCCAGCGACTCCGGGAGAGGATCCCAAAGCAGCTGGCCGACGAGTCGTGCAAGATCTGCGCGGGAGCTCTTCAAAAAGTGTTGGTGAAGGTGGCCTTCCGCAATCCGGGCCTCAACCTCACCAACGTCCTCAAGACCCTGCCGCCGGATGCCGATCTGGAGGCGCTCAAGGCCCTTGTCGCACCCATTGTGGACAAGGTGAGCGGGATCAAGAGGATTGAGGGAGATCGCGTAGATTAGGCCGCCCATTTCTTCTTTTCTTGTCGCTATTTGTCATGCTATGAAAACAATCTGTTAGAGCCGCGACAAGCTATCTTTGTAATATAACTCTATTCTGGGTAATGATTGCAATGTTATTCCCTTTACTTGATTCCTCCCTTTGTATGTTTTTGCCCTATGCTTTTAGGGAACTTGCCGGTGCAGGTACCTGAGCCGCGAGCGCTGAGTGCGGGACGTCAGCAGCCTGCTGGCGGTGCCGCTACCGACAAGAAACCTTGTCGCAACTAGTTGCAGCTCACTTAAGTTGTTGAGCGGACTCGAAACAAAGTAAGGGCGCAACTAGCTACGAGTTGGTTCCTCCGCGCACAGGTTTTCCATACAAAGTGCGGTCGTTCAAGGGAGATAACTTAAAATTTAAAAAATCTGATTGCTCAAACTTTGGCAACTTAGCTTTTCTGTTGTTTGCTTCCCGGTAAGGCGAAATTTTCTTGAACGACGCCTGGTCCATACCATTATCTTCTCCTTTCCTCCCCGGCAAACTTGTGGGCGAGGGAACCTTCCTTTCCTTGAGAAAAAAGAAAGAAGAGAAAATAAAGATACGGAGCCTTACGGCTCGTTATTGCTTACCGTGGAGTAGGTGCTGCACAAAGTGTCAGATCATATATGCCAAAAAATAGAGAGCATGAAATTGACAAAATGTGCGGAGCACATGAGCTTTACTTATGCACGGGGTCTGCGCCCGGCTTTGTACAAAGGATTACATGCAACAGCGGCAAGACTTGTACAAAAGGTGGTTGCCGGAACAGGTTCCGGCAACCGCGCCTTACGGGTAAAACTTACGAAGATGCTCAATGTTCCAGGAGTTGCTCACCGGAATGCCATCTTCGGTCTCAAGGCGGACAGCGCCAGGCCTAGTGACTCGTTTCACCCGGTAAGGGCCTTCCCACTTCGGCGTCAACTTGTTGGAATTCTTGGCGGACTGAACACGCCGAAGAACAAGGTCGCCTTCCTCGAAACTTCTGGCGTTAACTTTGCGGCTATGGTAGCGGCGCAAAGCTTGCTGGTAGCGAGCAGCTCGCACAGCAGCCTGAAGACGGTCTTCCTCAAGGAGCAGCGCGTCATCTTGTCGCAGCTGCTCTTGCTCGAGCTCATCATAAGCGAGCACTCGAGGTGACCCGTATACGAGTTCCGTGGGGAGAACTGCCTCTGCTCCATAGACTAGAGCGAAAGGTGTCTGGCCAGTGGCTCGATTTGGCGTCGTTCTGATCGACCAAAGAACCACCGGCAGCTCCTCGATCCAGTTTCTTCCGCACTTGTGCAGCCTGTCGAAAGTCTTGGTCTTGAGCCCGCGCAGCACTTCAGCATTTGCCCTCTCCGCTTGACCGTTGCTTCTCGGGTGAGCAACAGAAGCGAAGCAGACCTTGGCGCCAAGATCTTGGACGTACTGCATGAAGGTGCGGCTCGTGAATTGCGTACCGTTGTCGGTGATTATCCTGTTAGGGATCCCGAAGCGGCAAACAATCGACCTGAAGAACTTGACTGCTGACTGTGCTGTCACCTTCCTCACTGGTTCCACTTCCGGCCACTTTGTGAACTTGTCGATTGCGACGTACAAGTACTCAAAGCCCCCGACTGCTCGGGGAAAGGGGCCGAGGATGTCGAGCCCCCAGACCGAAAATGGCCAGGATAAAGGGATCGTCTGGAGAGCTTGAGCTGGTTGGTGTATCTGCTTGGAATGGAACTGGCACGCTTCACACTTGGTTACTTGTGCAGTTGCATCCTGGAAGGCTGTCGGCCAAAAGAAACCTTGCCGGAATGCTTTGCCGACAAGTGCTCTTGCGCCAATGTGGTGACCACATATGCCTCCATGTATCTCTGCCAACAGCTTTTGTCCGTCTTCCTGGTGAATACACTTCAATTTCACACCGTTGAGTCTTCTTCTGTACAGTGTGTTGTCGACAAACTGGTACATACTTGACTGCCGGACTACTCTTTCCGCTTCTTCTTGCTATTCAGGAAGTTCTCCTGTCTGAAGGAAACGGATGATCCGCTGTGCCCATGTTGGAGCTTGTGGCTTGACAACAAGGACTAAAGGCAAATCTGCGGCTGCGGGAACATCTGCTTCTACGGCGAGAATCTGCGGCTCTGCCGGAGCTTGACGTTCCCCGGCAAGCTTGCCGGAGCAAAACTTGTCAGGAGCTTCTGCTTCAACGGGACAAACCCTAGGGCTTGCCGGAGCAGATTGCTCCTCAGCGCTCTTGGCGTTGATCTCGGGGACCTTCTTTGCCAAAGGCAAATCTGCTGCTGCGGGAGCGTCCACTTCTATGGCGAGAACCTGTGGCTCTGCCGGAGCTTGACGTTCCCCGGCAAGCTTGCCAGAGCAAAACTTGCCGGGAGCTTCTGCTTTAACGGAACAAACCCTAGGGCTTGCCGGAGCAGATTGCTCCTCAGCGCTCTTGGCGTTGATCTTGGGGACCTTCTTGGCGGCAGCTTCGGGAAGCTCTGCCGGAAAATAGTCACCAGAAATCAACTTCCTCTTCTTGCTCTGTCCAGTTGATGGCGTTATGGACGGTTGAGTCAGCTTGAGCACAAAGATCCCTGGTTCCACAGGTAACTTAAGTGCAGCGCACTTTGACAGGCCATCTGCAATGGCGTTCTGAGCTCTTGGAACATGCTCCATCTGTAGGCCATCAAAGTGCTCTTCTAGCTTTCTCACTTTGTCGACGTAAGCTTCCATCAATGGACTCTGATAACTCTTGTTCACTTGGCGGACGACAAGCTGTGAGTCACCCCGGACAATGAGCTTCTTGATCCCAAGGTCTGCCGCGATCCTGAGACCGGCAAGCAAGCCTTCATACTCTGCAGTATTGTTTGTTGCTTGCTCCTTGGAAAAGTGCATCTGGACTATGTACTTGAGGTGCTCTCCGGTGGGTGCGATAAGCAGCAAGCCAGCATCGGCGCCTTGCAGCGAAAAAGCACCATCAAAGTACATCAGCCACTCTTTGCTTGCTTCGTCGACGGGGATGCTCGTTTCTGGAATTTCTTCATCTGGTGTTGGCGTCCATTCTGCTATGAATTCTGCCAATGCTCTGCTTTGGATAGTTGAAGTACTCTCAAACTTGAGGCCAAAGCTTGACAGTTCCAGTGCCCTCTCAACAATCCTGCCTGTCGCTTCTGGATTCTGTAGTATCCTCTTCAGCGGAAAGCGAGTGACAACTGTGATCTCATGTGCTTGGAAGTAATGGCGCAGCTTTCTCGAGGCCATGAGAAGGCCGAAAAGCAATTTCTGCACGCCAGAGTACCTTGACCTAGCCCCCTGCAGAAGGGAACTGACAAAGTAAACTGGGCGCTGCACCATTTTCTTCTGTATCTCCTCGTGCCTCTGCGCAGATCCATCTTTGTCGGGACCAGAGCTTGCCGGGGAAGCCCCCTGCTTGTCGCTGGATGCGCCTACCGTGGTTGCTGGCTCGTCATCTGCCTCCCTCTCTGCCACTAACGCAACACTAACCACTTGATTGGTTGCCGCTATATACAGCAGCAACTTCTCTTGTGGCTTAGGTGCGACAAGTATTGGAGGGGAGGACAGGTATCTCTTCAAGTCTAGCAGCGCAGCCTCCGCTTTCGGAGTCCATTTCATTGGACCTGCCTTTTTCAATAATTTGAAAAACGGCAGGGCGCGCTCAGCAGACCTAGAGATAAACCTGCTGAGAGCAGCCATGCAACCGGCAAGTCTTTGTACATCCTTGACGCGCTTTGGTGCTTCAATCTGCTCAATGGCCTTGATCTTGTCGGGATTGGCTTCGATTCTCCGCTGAGACACGAAGAACACGAGAAGCTTGCCGGAGGGGACTCCAAACACACACTTCTCGGGGTTGAGCTTGAGGCTGATCTTGCGCAGATTTGCAAAGGTCTCGTCTAAATCTTGGATCAGAGTTGCCTTGTCCTTGCTCTTGACCACTATGTCATCCATGTAGACTTCCACATTTCTGTGTATTTGTGGCTCAAGAGCGACATGGACTACTCTTGCAAATGTTGAACCATCATTTTTTAATCCGAAAGGCATCCGTATGAAACAGTACGTGCCACATGGAGTGATGAATGCGGTCTTCTCCTCATCCTCTTCTGCCATGAAGATCTGATGGTATCCTGAGTATGCGTCAAGAAATGAAAGCAAGTCACATCCGGCCGTGGAGTCAACAATCTGGTCGATGCGCGGCAAAGGAAATGGGTCTTTGGGACAAGCTTTGTTAACATCGGTAAAGTCGATACAAAGTCTCCATTTCCCGTTCGCCTTGCGCACGACTACAGGATTGGCCAGCCACGTAGGATGGAGCACTCCTCTGACAAGGCCTGCTGCTTCCAACTTCTTGATCTCTTCTGCGATGAATTCTTGGCGCTCCACTGCTTGCTTCCTGACCTTCTGCTTGACGGGCCGCGCATGAGGACAAACGGCAAGGTGGTGCTCAATTACTTTCCTGGGAACACCGGGGATGTCAGACGGTTGCCACGCAAACACATCGACATTCACCCGTAGGAAAGCAATGAGCGCGCTTTCCTATTTAGGGTCGAGAGTGGCACTGATGGTGAAGGTACCACCAGTGCCGTCCTCCTTGGCGGACACCTTCTTCGTCTCTGGCGGAGCTGCCATTGTCTTCTTACACTTGCCGGTGGAGCTCGATGGTGCGTCCTCGACGGCAGCGCAGCACTCCGAAGAGGTGCGCTTGCCAGAGTGGGCATCAGAACTCTTGCCGGACTTGGTCTTCTTCTTCCCCCCGGGAGCTTCAACGGCAAGTGATTTGTAATCTGCTGCGGCTGCCGCTTCCCGGTAGATCTTGTCGGCGCAGATAAGAGCATCCTTCTTGTCGCCAGGGACAGAGATGACGCTTATCGGGCCTGGCATCTTCAGCATGTTGTATGCGTAGTGAGAGGCTGCCATGAACTTGGCGAGTGCTGGACGGCCAAGTATTCCATTTTAAGGCAATGGTATATCGGCAACGTCAAAAGTGACCCTCTCAGTCCTAAAGTTCAACTCGCTGCCAAATGTTACTGGCAACGTGACCTTCCCCTTCGGCTTGCTCCTTCCCGGGTTGATTCCTTGGAATGTGCCGGTCTCTTCGAGCTCGCTGTCAGGGATCTGGAGTTTCTGGAGTACAGCGGAGGAGATCAGGTTCAAGCCGGCCCCGCCGTCAACTAGCATCTTAGTGACCTTGAGGTTGTGGATAGTTGGTGAAACCAACATCGGCAAGCACCCGACTGCAGTTGTGCGATCAGGGTGGTCCTCAATATCAAAGATGATAGGCATGCTGGACCATTTCAGAAGCTTGCGTGACTCCGCCGCATTGACTTCCCGCACCCACTGCTTGAGTTGGCGGTGTGAAGTATGCAGAGAAGCACCGCCATCAACGCACAAGACCTCTGTGGCTTTCTGGAACTCCTGCTCACTGGTCTCGTCGTCATCCATGTCTTCGTCGTCATCGTCATCTTCATCCTTGTCGCGGCCGCGGGGATGTTTGTCTCCTTGCCGCTGCTTGGCCTTGCCACGGCGTCCTCCCCGGCCAGCGCGCTTCTTGCCAGATTCTCCAGCGCCTCCTTGGGCCCTCTCCTTGTCTCGTCGCTCGTACTCAGCCTTTTGTTGCTGGACAAGCTGCTCGACCTTCTTGCAGCTCTGGAGGTCATGGCCCTTGGTGCGGTGGATCTTGCAGTACTGCTTGTCGGTGCCGTCCCGCTTGTCGGCGACTGCCACAGCCTGGCAGTTGGGGCATGCAGCAATCTCCTTGCCGGAGCTACCAACTTTGGCTTTCTTGGCGCCACCTTCGTTGCCGGACTGCTCAACGACTAGCACATCTTTGCCTTTCTTCTTCCTGTTCCGCCGCCGGTTTTTCTTTGCCGGGGCAGCATCCTTGCTGTCAGATCCTCCTGCTCCTGTATTCTCTCCGGGGAGTTTCCTCCCTTCCTCAGCACGTGCACACTTGTCGGCTAGGGCATACAGCTCGCTGACGTCTCTGATCTTGCACATCGCCATCTCCTCCCGCATCCTGCGGTTACGCACGTTCTGATGGAACGCACTGATGACCGCGGCAGTGTGGACATCTGGGATGTTGTGCTGTACACGGCTGAATCTCTGAATGTACTTGCGCAGGGGCTCTCCTTCCTTCTGGGCGAGCAGATGAAGGTCACTCTCTTGGCCATGAGGTTTGTGGCCTCCTGTAAAGGCGCCGACAAACTGATGGCAAAGGTCTGCCCAGGAGGATATGGACTTGTCCGGCAAGTGCATGAGCCAGGACCTGACGTTGGGCTTGAGCACCAGCGGGAAGTAGTTGGCAAGGATCTTGTCGTCCCGTCCCCCGGCAGCATGCACCGCGATGGTGTAGATGCTGAGGAACTCCGACGGATGCGACTTGCCGTCGTACTTCTCTGGTACATCTGGCTTGAAATTCTTCATGCTGGGCCACTGGACTTGCGGCAGCTCACGAGTAAACGCAGGGCAACCTACCGCCTACGGCAAGCCGCCTGGTTCCCCTGGCGCATGCATGTCAACAGAGGGCCCAGTGCGCTGGTCTGATTGACGTCGCGCTTCTCTTCGGCGCTCGATGCGTGTACGAGCGTCTTCTTGTTGTCGTTCATGAAGAACTTGGCGCTGATCGCGACGAGCTCGTGGGTCTGATGACGCGGTGGAGTCTCTATCGAGGTGGATCCGGCGAGTCGGCGATCTTGGCCTTCGGGATGGAGAGTGCACAGTGGTTGCACCCCCAGCGGTCTTGTCACCACCGTTTCGTGCCTGCCTGGCTTGCCGCGCCTGCGACGTGCTCGGCTGCTATTGAGTGTCGCCGTTGGTGAAGCCGATGAGACTCTGAATGGTTGCCCTCCAGTCGTCGATCTTGTCTGCCGTTGGAGGGTAGTCCAGGAGCAATTGAGCTCGCGCCAAAGCTTCTGCTGCAGTGGCGGATGGCGGTGGCGAACGGTGCGAGGAGCGGGATATGCTCGGGCTTCTAACTATGTTAGAAGGAGCAGTATCCCGTCCATGCGACCGTGCCTTGCTCGTGCTAGCATGTTGGCGTGCATGCTGGTCTTGAGCACTCCGGGATCCACCAGCTCGATCTTGGTCCAGCAAACGCATGGTACTGTGAGTACCATGACGCTGCCGGTCCCGCGCCTCCTGAGATGGGCGCAGTGCATGTATGGACGCCGAGGTCTTGGAGTGCGCCCGGTCGTTGTGGGAGCCGGCTACGCCGCCGATGGGTAGCGCAGCCTTGTCCTTGGACCTGGCAGCACCGTGAGCTCCCTCGTCGACGCCCGTTCTTCCGCCGGTGTCTGCCCCATCAGCCGTTTGCTCCGGCGGTGGTGGGTTCAGCGCGGACGGAGCAGCCGCCTCCGAAGCCTTCTTCTTCGATGGCATGTCGATGAAGATGATGAAGATCTAGCTCGTGTGAACGCCGGATCTGGTTCACACAACCTTGACGCCCCCTACCTGGCACGCCAAAGATGTCAGGGGACTAATCCACGAACACCTATGGGACCGGCGGGCCGAGTCCCTTTTGGTTCGGCGGGGGCAGAGGTCGCACGAAGAGCGGATCGAGGCGAAGCACACGAGCAGTTTACCCAGGTTCGGGACGCACGGATGCATAAAACCCTACTCCTGCTTTGTGGTTTGTATTGAGTTCTTGCTCGGGAGCGCGAAGTGCTATAGTACACCCCAGTGGCTAACGAGACCGAGCCTAAGTGTTCTCTTTTTTCCCAACCTCCCCCTACATTGCACATGGGCCTCCTTTTATATGCTCAAGGGGTCACCGACAGGTGGCAACGGAGACAAAGGGTAAAAATGGAAAGGTGCTGCTGTAGGTATAGCTACCTGCTACAGTGTAGCATACCTAACCCTGACGACAGGGGACAAGGGCATTAAATGCCCGTCTGTGTCGCCTAAACAGTGCAAAAGGGACCGTCAGGGACGCCACCGCTCGCCATGATGGCAATCTTGTCAGCGCCGCTCGCCACTGCGCACCGCTAGCTGCACAGCCTCCCGCCACGCACGCCTGGAATGGTCCCAGAGCGACACGTTGGTGGATGTGCTGGAGCACGAGCACAGAGTGGTGGCTTGCCGCGGCAAGCGCCTTGCCGTGGTCGTTGTCTTGTCGCGTCCGGGAGCTTGTCGCTCATCGGGCCTTGCCGGGACGCGAGGCGCGCCGCGGCAAGTTCCTTGAGATGCCTTGGGTGGCCTTCCCGGCAAGCTCCTCTTGCCGGGGTCTTGTCTCCTTAAGCGCCTTGCCTTGGTTGGCCTTCCCGGCAAGCTCCTCTTGCCGGGGTCTTGTGGTGTCTTGGTTTGGATACTTTGTTCTTGAATGGCTCCAAAGGAACCACGGAGGACCCTGGCGGTCAGCCGGCAAGCCTTACCGTGGGATGCTGCGACTGCCCGTGCACAAGTTCGGGATACTAGGGTACCCCTACTCTAGTACACCGACACATTCATACAGATCAGATAATTTGGAGCGAACAATTGATAAGCAAGCTATCATGCATACTGCTGTGACATAATGAACCAGGTATGTATGCAAGTACAGTGATACAGGACAACAGGTACTAACAAGAGCAAAGCAGCGGGTAGCATATTTGCGATATACTGTCGTTCTTGTCAAACCGGAATTCTTCTTCAAGCAGATTTCCTGCAAAAAAGATTCGTAAGGCACATGCGGAAAAGTAGAAGTTCAAATTGTGATGTGATTTCATAGACAGTACCTCATCCTGGGAACGAGACCAGTGCATAACAAGGTTTTTCCATTCAATGTCTTCTAAATTTAGCACATGAGATTTCACCGGAAATTCGTTTATAGACTTGCCATCGAAGTGTGATTTCCTCATGTAACACCGATACTGCTGCAATGCTTCCTTGAAAAGCACAAGCAAGCTTTGCTCGTCATGACTATCCAGATTGACCCTCGCCTAGTTACAACAATGTAATGTAAATCACTGATGTGTTCAATCAGCAGAGAATAGGAAAATAATAACAATGAATAATAGCACTTACACATAAGTTGGACATGAAGATGTGAAAATGGTGTTTGTCTTCACAATAATCTTCCCATGATGGGAATATATGCACGTAGTCCCTAACAACATTGAAAGCATTGTCTTTTAAACTAGGAATAAATGGAATGGGGTTCCAATCTGCAGGAATTAGCCGTCTCTGCAGTTGGGATAGGTCTTCGGCCGGTGGACTTGTTGTACTTTTTGCTGGAGTGGGATTTTTCTGTGGTACAACTGGTGCTATGGCAAATGAAATCGGTATACCTTTTGATGGAGTGCAGGTCCTTGTGGTGGGGCTAGTGGTGTGGCCAGTGAAATATGGGTACAGTCTGCTGGAGTCGGTCCTACGTTTTATGTCACTGGTTGTACAGCCAATATAAGTAGGGTGCTGTCTGATTTCTCCGGCACCACCATGTTTTTCAAGGACTTTGCTGGTGCTCCTTCAGGTTCGGCAATGCACAAGAACATCATTTGAGTGAAAAAACATGGTATGATGACAGATGGAATATGTATTTATAATGGATGGGCATGGCATCTCTACATATATGATGAGTAAACTAAGCATATGGTGGTGCAACAAAGTACAAGAAATGCAAGACAACATATGCAAGATACCCGCAATCAATAAAACATTACCAAATTAGAACAGGCACCTTGATGGTTGAACAGGACAGGACATCTGCCTTTGACTCCTTGAGGTTAGAATAGTCATTAGGATCATATTCTGAACAAGAATCAACAGGTAGGGAGCGTATGAGTTTCATTGCATCCAGAATGGCACTCAATGTCTTGGTGCCAATTTTTTAAGGCATTGCAGTGTTTATCTTCAAGAGTGGACTATTGCTAGTGCGACACAAAGCAGCTACACAGATCATAGTGTAGATATAACGGGAAAACCTTAAGCATCAGAGTAAAATTAGCAAAGTGGAACTTGCTGGAATATATGTGCTAGTATTGCCGGTACGGCTAGAAAGGCTTCGGATACCAGCTCTCTTCAAGTGAAGGTGTGGTACTATTAATATTAGTGTAACTCTCAAAGGCGACACAGCTCCCCGCATTTCCTTGCTATTCTAATAGGATTCAATTGGGCAGGCCACTACAAATCCTATTCCTATGTTTACAAGATCCTACGAATCAAAGAGGCTCAAAGTGTCCATCACAACCGACCATATAGACCTCTACACTGCAAAGGTCCCTGCTCATCTTCAGTACAAGGTACATATTGTACTACTATCATACTCCCTATGTTCCAAAATATAAGTCTTGGTAGAGATTTCCACTATGGATCACATACAGATGTATCCAGATACATTTTAGAGTGTAGATTCACTCATTTTGCTCCATATATAGTCCATGGTGGAATCTATACAAAGACTTGTATTTAGGAACGGAGAGAGCACATATTGAAGAAGAACGGAAGAGGAACATGGTAAATAAGAGCAAGCAGATTTTGGATAATAAAATGTTGGTTGCGCAGTGCCCACACATGATGAACCAGAGCGCATTAAGAATGGAACTCCCAGCTGTCTCTCGACCATTTCAGGCGGTTGGATGAAGATCCTACGTCTCGTAACCCTTCTTCTTCCTTGTCTCTGATTCTTCCCATACAGAACACCGCACGGGCCGCCGGCCCCCATCGCCTGTGTTCCTCCGCCACCCCACCCCCACCCGCGCCCCAACCCCCACCTGCGTCGAGTTTTCTTTGTTCGGCGAGGCCCCACAACCACCCGAGCTCCTTCGATCGCACCGGCGAACTCCGACGAGCTCTGAAAAATCAACTGACCCAATTTTGAAATTTAGTCTAATGTGATTTAACTAGTGTGGAATATAAAAGGGGAAAACCATAAGCATTGGGAGTATAGTGTTGAGCATGCCATGGCAGATCTAAAGGTGCAAACTGGACAAAGGCAACTTCGCAACCAAGACAAGAAATCAGAGTAAAGCAGTGGTGATCTATTTTCTTGTTGCGATAAATAAGCTGAGCAGATACAAAAGAGTACCGCCTCTGGTGCGGCGCCGTGTACGCATCTGCTGAGAATTTGACGGTGCTGCGGTAGCGATGGCTGTCGACGGCGTGGAAGCAGATCTAGGAGGGTAGACGGTGGCGGCGGGGCGCGGTGGACGAGATGGTCGTAGGAGCGGCGCCGGCAAGGTGGACAATGGCGGGGATGAAGCGAGAGGACGGGATGCAAGGATCCCGGTCCGAAGCCATGGATGAGAGAGGTCGATCTCTTGTAATGGACGATAGCGTCGGGGTATCAGCTCCGCATGGTGGAGGAGGACGGTGGTGGATGGGGTGGCGGATGGCGGCGGACGGGGGAGGGTGGGGTGGAGAGGGTGTTTTGGCGCCCATAGAGTACGAATGGGGAAAAGGGAGGTAGAGAGGAAGGGGGAACCATGTATTCAGGGCGCGCTTGTCTCAAATGCGAGGAAATTTAGAAACTTAGCCCCCATTTCAAATTTCTTCTACATCACAGCAACATTAGTCGGTTGGGGATAGGACGGTAATCTCGCATACACCGAATATTGGCCGACGAGAGTTTGTTTTTGGCGCCCATCGTTTATGAATATGAATCAGGGAGGGAGTCGATTTCGGCCGAGGACACACTGTGTCTTGGTGCCCACCGTGTATGAATCCGGGTGAGAGGCGGTTACATCACGTTTGGGTGAAATTACAAACCTACCCCTATCGAAACCTATAGAAATCCAGCAGATAGGCTTTGCGTGGCAAGGATAGGCAGTAGCATCTCGCAGATTTTGGTTTCGGGCAGTTACTGCGACTTTCCCCGCTTCGTTCAAATTTTGCAGAGTGCACATTTACCGTGCCAACTCAATTCGAATCCCGTTTGTATTCTATTTTTTTGGGCGGGATCCATTTTCAATTGGAATTACATTCTATATACATCATTTTTTATATATACTTTTAAAAGCACAACAAAGAATTCTGATCCTTTATATGTATAATATGATTTACAAATACAACGATCTCGAAATCTTAAGGTTGAATTCGAAAAAAATTAACCAAATTATGTTCTACTAAAATGTATGGATCAGTAATATCTACATATTAAATAACATAGATGTGCGTGAATTCATATGAGTATGCATGTTTGACAGATCAATTTTGGTTCGAGTATGGATTACATGTATCATCATCTCGAATTCAAATATTTGAATCCCTTTTTTGTTCACTCCTTGCATGCCCATCTCTCTCACATGCATGCTCCTTCAGGTAGCTATCATTCTCTTTTCTCCAGCTCACCCGCACGCTCACTTCATGCTTCTCCTATCCTCGCAAACATGGTCTCTCGATGTCTCCCTTGAGAAGTGTCACACTCTCCCTATCATTATACATTACATGGTTTTCATTATCTCTCACGTCTCTACTGTTCTCCGGTATCACTCGGTACCTAAGCTTCCTTTTTCACCGCCACACACACAGTCTCCACTCGTCTTTCACTTTGTCTTTCTCTCTATGGGATTCTCTCACACACCCTATATGTCTCTACATATGAATCATACCACTAAAATTACTCTGTCTCTCTCTCTCCTGTAGACACAACATTTGTTGCGGTCTCCTTTTCGTCTCCATCCCAGACTGACATTATTCATTTGTTTACCGATCAGACAACCCCGAATACCGTCTCCTCTCTCTCTCACATAGACACACACACACACACAACTCCTGCTTCCACTCCCCTTCCAGACTACCGTCTCTCTCACACACACAAAACTCTCGCTTTCGCACCCCGACTCGTATTTCTCTCACAAACATTTATCGACTAGCTAGCCTCTAGATAGGTTTATACACCCGCACACTCGTGCTTCCACCATCGCATACATGTCTCTCTCCCACTCCTTGTATATTTGTATATTTTTCTTCCCTTCTTGAGACACGCCCTCTCGATCGTGCACACACACACTATCGCATCAGCTTCAGCTGATACCTATCGCACACACACTCCTTGTGTCTTTGTCACACATGCACTCCATCCTCCTCCACTCTCCCTCTCTCTCACACACACATGGGCTTTTTGCAACAACAACTAGCAAGATGCCCATGCGTTGCACGGAACATCAAGATGCATTTGTATAAGTAGTTTATCTTGTGGGGGAAAAGGATGAACGAGGGAAGGCCTTATTTGCAAATGTGGAGAGGGGTGTGGGTATCTTTTTGCAAAATTGCCATAGTTTCCTTCCTATCCGTCAGATATAGATCGGATGGCCTATATTGCAGGATGGCAGGCACACGATCATCACCGACAATGCTTTTTATAAGAGTAGGGATAAAAAATAGAGTTGGTGATGATGGTGGGCCTGCCATCCTGCAATGTAGGTCATCCGATTTATATCTAACGGATAGGAAGGAAAATATGGCAATTTACCCGCACTATTCACCACATTTGCAGATAAGGCCTTCCCTCGTTCATCCTTTTCTCCCACAAGATCTTGATGTTCCGTGCAACACACGGGCATCTTGCTAGTAAGAGTAGAAATTAGACATATACCACTTCTCGAATCTTGAAACCAACAACATTCCTCCCTTATCTCATCAAAACCGCCAAAGGAATATATTTTGAGTGAAACATAACATATTTTTAGTCATATACGTATTTCAAAACTAGACTTTTTTTCTATCAAATCGGTGAATATGTATTAATCTACTTTGATCGTGTGGCAACGCATGGCACATTGCTAGTAGTTATTATAATTTTTTGGACACCAGACAAACGGTGGAGTACATATACGAAGAGAAGAGGCGCACACACGCAGTCGGCCTCTCGCTGTCTCGCAAATATGAGTGTTACATAAAGGCGACGTTAACAAATAAACCCTAAACCTTAGGTGCCCGATTGCTACATTCGCGGGTACCAGGTACGTGGTGGAGCACCTTGGTATGAATAGTCAGCTCGTGTGATAATTTGATTTGTAGGAGTTGATGGTCGGGACCACAGGTGAACGACTTGGAGCGCGGTGGCTCGCCAGTTGCCACAGATCGAGTAGCCACGTTAAAAATATCATTTTTTAGCGGGGTTAATTTAATCCGCATGCATGACTCTCCTTCCCCCACGCTCGTCCAATCCGTTGTGACCAGCAATATTCCCACCCCTTCGCTCCCCCGTAATTTACTCCAAGAAATATGCCCACGTAGCTGTTACTTAACTGCAGGTGCATTGGGTCACTAACATATGGGCCCAACAGGGGTCTGGCCCACATGTCAGTGACGCAACTGGACCTGCAGTTAAGTCAGTGCAGCTCAGTCCATATCTTATGTAGGTGTGCCATTGCTCGCTATAAGTACTGCGCCTCCCACGACATCGCTATCTCCTCCCCCTCACGTTCACGTTCATCGCTATCTACTCCCCCTCCCTCTCACGTCAACCACCATGGCATCGCCCCTCCCAAGCCCTAGGAGCCCCTCGCTGCACCGCGCGGACGGTCACGCGTCATCGTTCCGTTCCTCGCCGCCACTAGTCGAGGAGGACGCGTCAGTGTTCCGCTGCTCGCCGCTACGCGACGCGTCGCCGTTCCGTTCCTCGCCGCCACTAGTCGAGGAGGACGCGTTGGCATTCCGCTCCTCGCCGCGACGCGACGCGTCACCGTTCCGTTCCTTGCCGCTACTAGTCGAGGAGGACGCGTCGGCGTTCCGCTCCTCACCGCACGCGTCGAGGTGGACGCGTCGGTGTTCCCAATCTCGCCAGCACGCGCGCCGGTGGACGCGTCGGCTCCCTGCTACGAGGAGAATGACGCACCTCCCGCCGAGCCCCCCCCCCCCAGCCTTGAGGAGCTTTGGAAAGAAATGGATGTCGCCTTGTGGGAGGCTTTGCTTCCAGCAGAGCGTGCCAAAATAGAGGTGGAGAAGAAGGCCGAGGAAGAGAAGCGCACCGCGGAACAAGCTGCCTGGGAGGCCTATGTCGCGTCTGAGAGAGTCAGGCAATTGGCTCTTTGGTAGAAGGCTCGTGCGAGGGCTGTGAGGGTGGCGGAGGACGCCCATGCTGACGTCCTGAGTGCAGTCGGGCCCAAGCGCCTCATCTACGCTTGGCAGTACGTGGACCAGGTGCACGCTTCCAGCGAGGAGGAGTACCTGTTGGCGCCGGATCACCACACCGGTGAGATCGCGCTCGCCTGCTGGCAAGCTGCCAATCAGTACCTCGTGAGTTCTGAGGCTGAGGAAGAGGCGTTGTGTCGGCGCGCTGGGAAACGACCGTGCACCAGGGCACTCGTGGCACGCCGCAAGCGCTCCTGCAAGCACCGTGGCTTTTAGCAGGAGTATATTTTTTGGGACGCAAATGATAAATCCCGAACGTTCAGGAATTTTTAGCATCCTTAATTAAGTATGTAAAAGGGAAAGTTTGGAAACCTTGTGTATTCGTACTCATTTTGCAAGTACATGCATATAGCACAAACTTTACTATATACTATCGCACTACACGTCTCTCTCGATATATGCTTGCAGACTGTGCTACTCCCTCCGTCCAGGTCAATAAGTCATCTTTGGTTGTGCACCGTGACCAAGAAGGAGGGAAGCCTTATACACCTAGACGGAGGGAGTACTACTATTGCATGTCCCCTTTTATAAGGCCCCATGTTGGAAAGGTGCATGCATGCAACCATTTCATTGGTTGTATTGAAAGCTATTGTTGTTGGTGCCATGGCTGAAAAGTTAATACACTTCATGTGTGCTTTTTCATTGGTTGCACGCATGTGAGAGAGTGCATGGGGAGTGGAATGGAAGAATTAATGTGAGCAAATTACTATGTGTCTTGGTCTAAGAGAAGTTGTCTTTAGGCCTAATAAACCCGGACGGAGGGAGTACGTGCAAATGCACAATTTAACATTACGATGCGGTTTTTGTAAAAGTAGAAAAACAGCACTAGTCAAGCATGTGAAATGATTCAATGCAAAACAAATGCAAAAATGCTCGTTTGATTGTTTACTTTTAGCTTCCTTCTTTGTGGTTATTTCTTTGTCGTACTTTGTACGGTGTATCTCACTGGTTGGAAAGGAATGCAAATTCCCGAACCGCTTCCTACACCCTGTATCGAATTTTTTGCCTAAAAAGTTGTGTCATGCAACTGGAATTCCAACTTGAGTACTACTACTAGTAGGAGTACCAGGGGCCAGTTCTTTTAGGCTTCTAGATTAGTAATCCCATAACTACTACCTCCATCCTGGTTTATTGGTCCCCATTGTAATTTGTGTCAAATTTTGATCATAAAATTAACTAATGAAATGTTAGTGCATGTCACATGCACTACTCCATCCGTCTAGGTTAGTAAGTCATCTTAGGCTATGCACCGTGACCAAGGAGGAGGAGAAAACGAGAAACATTAATGTTTTATTTTCTAATTAATAGTATTGCATGCAATGAACTAACCACTTCATGTCGTGTTTGATATCTCAAGTCATTAAAAGCATGCACACTCTTTATCTCTTATTGGTTGATATGTCAAGAAAGAAGAAACAAGGTAGAAGTTAATGCACCGCACCTAAGTGTTTTGGGATTATTTGGTTTTTGTAAGATGACTTACACACCTAGACGGAGGGATTACAATGGTGAGGAATAAATCAGTTAAATCTTTGTTCAAAATTTAGCACAAATTTCAATGGTGAGGAATAAACCAGGACGGAGTAGTAGTTTAGAAGCCCAAATAAATGAGTAGTACTCTCCACTGTGACTGGTCTTGTGGGAAAAGCTGGGGAAGCCGCCAAAAGAACTGGCCCTAGGAGTAGTATCTAGGGATCGAGTGTGCGAGATGAACCAAAGAAAGTAAATGCAGAGAGATGAAATGCAAAAAAGACGGAGGGATGTGATGGTTGCTTGTCCGTTTATTTTACCAGGCCACTTATTACTGGGAGTGGTTGAGTTTTGTGATATGACGGCTTTACTGCCGCGCCACGAGCGGGGTGAGAGGTGAGACTCCCGTGCAGCGCCGCCCTCTACACTTGTACTACATCGGTCGTGGTTTATTAGTCCCCCAATGAATTTGACTGGATATTTACTTGACAAAATGTTAGTGCATGTCAACAAAAACTATATCGTTGGATTTGTATTTGAACATAGTTTTGAATGATATAATTTTAGGTGACATGCATCAGCATTTATCGTACTACATATAATGTTAGTTCAATTTTTGGTCGTACTAATCTATAGTAGTAAGGTGCCCAAAAATTGCATCCAAAACTTGTGAAGAAATAACACTTATTGTGCTTTGCAAGAAATGATCTTTAAGAATTAGTTTTTGAGTATTGATTTTTATACATGTTGGCTACAGATGACATGGCACTTTCTTATAGTCAACAGTTGGCTATACTATTAAGTAATATTAACCATGCCCTTATACACCTAGATGGAGGGATTAAATCAGGATGACTTGCAACCGGGCAGAGGAGATGTAAGGAATGGTTCATCGTAAGTCTTTCACCGGTATTGTAGTAAAAATTCATACATGGAAGATTCTAGACTAAACCATAAACGGATACACTTTTATTCATTCGCGATACTCCAATAGAGCAAGATCCTGCATGGAAGTCTCCACATGCTTAGACAGCGGATTACATTGAGCGAAGACTAATGATCAACATTTAACTTGATAATGCGTATGTCCAGGTGAACCTCCTTGGAGTCCCCGTGCACCGCGTCGGCGGGTAAAGGATGCCATGGGTTTTCCAAGTCCACATTGGCAGGATAGTCCCAGCTCCCCAGAGTCCAAGTCCGTTCGATGAGGCCGGTGTCGCCGCCCACGCGACCCGGAGGGGTAGTAACACTGACCACACACTCGTACATCGGCCTCGTGTCAGTGTCAGCATCAGCGGCGTTGCCCCTGATGCACATTACAGAGACGGGGCGGCGGCCTGCGCGGGCCTCGCCGGTGCCCACGATCAAGAGGAAGACGATGTCGTCCTCCTCCGAGACTAGCAGGCGGCGGTTGATAACCCACAAGTATAGGTGATCGCAAGAGCTTTCGAGGGTAGAGTATTCAACCCAAATTTATTGATTCGACACAAGGGGAGCCAAAGAATATTCTCAAGTATTAGCAGCTGAGTTGTCAATTCAACCACACCTGGAAACTTACTACCTGCAGCAAAGTGTTTAGCAGCAAAGTAATATGATAGTGGTGGTAGCAGCAACAAAAGTAAAGACAGCAAAAGTAATGTTTTTGGTATTTTGTAGTGATTGTAATAGTAGCAGCGGGAAAGTAAATAAGCATAAACCAGTATATGGAAAACTCGTAGGCACCGGAGCAGTGATGGATAATTATGCCGGATACGGTTCATCATGTAACAGTCATAACATAGGGTGACATAGAACTAGCTCCAATTCATCAATGTAATGTAGGCATGTATTCCGTATATAATCATACGTGCTTATGGAAAAGAACTTGCATGACATCTTTTGTCCTACCCTCCCGTGGCAGCGGGGTCCTATCGAAAACTAAGGGATATTAAGGTCTCCTTTTAATAGAGAATCGGAACAAAGCAATAGCACATAGTGAATACATGAACTCCTCAAACTATGGTCATCGCCGGGAGTGGTCCCGATTATTGTCACTTCGGGGTTGCCGGATCATAACACATAGTAGGTGACTATAGAATTGCAAGATGGCATCAAGAACTCACATATATTCATGAAAACATAATAGGTTCAGATCTGAAATCATGGCACTCGGGACCTAGTGACAAGCATTAAGCATAGAAAAGTCATAGCAACATCAATCTCAGAACATAATGGATACTAGGGATCAAACCCTAACAAAACTAACTCGATACATGATAAATCTCATCCAACCCATCACCGTCCAGCAAGCCTACGATAGAATTACTCATGCACGGCGGTGAGCATCATGAAATTGATGATGGAGGATGGTTGATGATGACGACGGCGATGAATCCCCCTCTCTGGAGCCCTGAACGGACTCCAGATCAGCCCTCCCGAGAGGTTTTAGGGCTTGGCGGCGGCTCCATATCGTAAAACGCGATGATTTTTTCTCTCTGATTTTTTTCTCTCCGAAAGAAAATATATAGAGTTGGAGTTGGCGTCGGAGGGCATCCAGGGGGCCCACGAAGTAGGGGGGCGCGCCCTAGGGGGGGCGCCCCCGCCCTCGTGGACAGGGTGTGGGCCCCCTGGTCTTCATCTTTGGCGAGGATTTTATTATTATTTTTTCTAAGATGTTCCGTGGAGTTTCAGGTCATTCCGAGAATATTTGTTTTCTGCACAAAAAAAAACACCATGGCAATTCTGCTGAAAACAGCGTCAATCCGGGTTAATTCCATTCAAATCATACAAGTTAGAGTCTAAAACAAGGGCAAAAGTGTTTGGAAAAGTAGATACGATGGAGACGTATCAACTCCCCCAAGCTTAAACCCTTGCTTGTCCTCAAGCAATTCAGTTGACAAACTGAAAGAAAGAAAGAAAACTTTTACAAACTCTTTTTGCTCTTGTTGTTGTAACTATGTCAAGCCAGCATTCAAGTTTTCAGCATAGATCATAACTAACCACATTTGCAATAATTATCAGGTCTCATAATTACTCATATCAATAACATAATCAACTAGCAAGCCATAATAATAAATCTCAGATGACAACACTTTCTCAAAACAATCATAATATGATATAACAAGATGGTATCTCGCTAGCCCTTTCTGATACTGCAAAACATAAATGCAGAGCACCTTTAAAGATCAAGGACTGACTAGACATTGTAATTCAGGGTAAAAGAGATCCAATCATAGTCACACCCAACATAGATTAATAGTGATGAATGCAAATGACAGTTGTGCTCTCCAACTAGTGCTTTTTAATAAGAGGGTGATGACTCAACATAAAAGTAAATGGATAGGCCCTTCGCAGAGGGAAGCAGGGATTTGTAGAGGTGCCAGAGCTCGGTTTTGAAATAGAGATAAATTGTATTTTGAGTGGTATACTTTCATTGTCAGCGTAACAACTAAGAGATGGAGATATCTTCCATGCTAAACACATTATAGGCGGTTCCCAAACAGAATGGTAAAGTTTATACTCCCCCTCCACCAACAACCATCAATCCATGGCTTGCTTGAAACAACGAGTGCCTCCAACATACATTAGGTCCCAGGGTGAGTTTTGTTTGCAACTAATTTTGATTTAGTTTGCATAAAGCATGGGACTAGGCATCCCGGTGACCAGCCATTTTCTCGTGAGTGAGGAGTGGAGTCCACTCCTCTTGAGAATAACCCACCTAACACGGAAGATAAGGACAGCCTTGGTTGATACATGAGCTATTCGAGCATACAAAATAGAATGTTTATTTGAAGGTTTAGAGTTTGGCACATACAAATTTACTTGGAACGGCAGGTAGATACCGCATATAGGAAGGTATGGTGGACTCATCTGGAATAACTTTGGGGTTTAAGGGATTGGATGCACAAGCAGTATTCCCGCTTAGTACAAGTGAAGGCTAGCAAAAGACTGGGAAGCGACCAACTAGAGAGCGACAACAGCCATGTACATGCATTAAAATTAATAAACATTGGATGCAAGCATGAGTAGGATATAATCCACCATGAACATAAATATTGTGAAGGCTATGTTGATTTGTTTCAACTACATGCATGAACATGTGCCAAGTCAAGTCACTTAAGTCGTTCAAAGGAGGATACCACCCCATCATACCACATCATAATCATCGCAATAGCATGTTGGCACACAAGGTAAATCATTATAACTCATAGCTAATCAAGCATGGCACAAGCAACTATGATCTCCAATTGTCATTGCAAACTGTTTATTCATAATAAGCTGAATCAAGAACGAGGGACTCATCATATTTACAAAAACAAAAGAGGTCGAGTTCATACCAGCTTTTCTCATCTCAGTCAGTCCATCATATATCATCATAATTGCCTTTCACTTGCACGACCGAACAGTGTGAATAATAATAAGAGTGTACGTGCATTGGACTAAGCTAGAATCTGTGAGCATTCAATAAACAGGAGAAGACAAGGCAATATGGGCTCTTGGTTAAATCAACAATAATGCATATAAGAGCCACTTCAACAATTTAATTATGGTCTTCTCCTACTGACCCCCAAGGAAAAGAAAAGAAATAAAACTATTTACACGGGAAAGCTCCCAACAAGCAAAAAAAGAACGGGAAATATTTTTGGGTTTTCTTTTTCATTATTACTACTATAGCAGAAAAATAAACTACTACTAATTTTTTTTGGTTTTTCTTAAGATTTAGCAAACACACAAGAAGAAAGCAGGAAAAAGAAAATAAACTAGCATGGATATTACAGTGAAAAAGTATGAGCACCAACATCGAGCAATGAGTGTGTGAACATAAATGTAATGTCGGTGAGAAATACGTACTCCCCCAAGCTTAGGCTTTTGTCCTAAGTTGGTCTATGGCCACGGCTGGCCTGGCTGATATCCATAATAATAGTTGTTGGGGTCGTACTGTGATGAAGAATAGTTGGGATCATACTGATGTGCGGCGGTTATCGCCTGCTGAGCTGCAGCATGGAGTCGAGCTGCCTCTGCTCTCCTCTCGTACTCTTCTGCCTCCTCTCTGGTAATAACATATCTTCTTTTTGTCTATGAATCAAAGAAGGCAGGAGCAGGGAGAGTAATACAGAAAACACGTCGTTTATCAAAAATTGAACGATATAAGAGAGGTGATTCAGGCCTCTCGACAAACTGGTGCGAAGCCATAGAGTCATAATCTAAATATGCAGGAGGCAACTCCGTATCACCCTCACAAATGTCTACCTCAAGAAAATGAGCTAAGCGGGTTGCATAAATTCCTCCAAAGAAATCTCCATTATGTCTATTATGATGCAAGCTATGAGCTAGAATGGCTCCCATATGATAAGATTGGTCTGCTAACACAGCACTCCTAAGAATGCTAAGATCAGGGACACACATGTAACATGCTTCATCCTTAGCATTTATGCATCTTGCGATGAAGAGAGCAAAATAATGTATAGCAGGAAAGTGAATGCTCCCTATGGTAGCCTGCGTTATATCTCTAGATTCCCCCACAGTTATACTAGCAAGAGAGTTTCTAAATTCAGATTTAGGGGGATCCCTAACACTACCCCATGATGGAAGTTTGCAAGCATAAGTGAAATCCTCTAAGTCCATGGTATAAGACTTGTCATAGAGATCAAACATGACTGAAGGAGAATTACGCGAAGATGAATACTCAAACCTCCTCACAAATGAACTTGTGAGATCATGATACTGGGGGCATTTGTTAGCCTCAAAATCCACAAGACTGGCATTGCGCAAATATGCTTTGAATTCTTCTTTAATTCCCGCACGGTCCATAAAATTTTCCGACGGCCATTCTCAAGGCCGTAATAGAGCGTCTCTTGGTGGGTCCTCGTCGGCATCGCGCATAGCAATCCTGGGTCCTTGCTTCTTAGAGGAACCACCTTGGAACATCTTCCAAAAGCATAATGTTTTTCTCTGAAAAATTCTGAATTTTTTTAGTAACTTCAAACAAAAGTGAACCAACTTCAATAAAACTGATAGCAACTACTCCTACAAGTGCCTAGAGCCTAAATCAAGCATTAGAACTACTTGGAACCATATAAATTTGACATGCAAGCTCAAGAATATGGTCACCTATGCAACACAAATTTGCAAAGAATAAAGCACTAGAACAAAAACTAATTGGACCAATGGAGGAGTCACATACCAAGGAACAATCTCCCCAAGCAGTTTTGCGAGAGGCGCTTTGAGCAAGGAGATCGAAAATCACGGCAAAAGTGGCTGGAACTCGTGCTTGAGTTGGTTTTTCGGGTTTGTGTGAGACAGAGGAAGAAGATGGGTGCTGGGATAAGTAGAGGAGGGCCACCGTGGGCCCACGAGGCAGGGGGTGCGCCCACCACCCTCGTGGCCAGGTGGCAGCTCCTCCCACGGTAATTTTTGCACAGTAAATCCTCAAATATTCCCGAAAAAATCATATTAAATTGGCATGGCATTCTGAGGACTTCTATTTTCGGGATATTTTTATATTGCACGGATAAGTCAGGAAACAGACAGAAAAAATACTATTTTTACTTTATTTCTACCAATTAACAGAAAATAAAGAGAAGGTACAGAAGTTTGTGCTTCTAGTTTCATCCATCTCATGCTCATCAAAAAGAATCCACTAAGAAGGTTGATCAAGTCTTGTTAACAAAGTCATTCCGATAATCATGAAACCGGAGAAATTTCGAATAACACTAAGTTACCTCAACGGGGATATGAACATCCCCAATAATAAGTATATCATATTTCTTTTTGATAGTAGGAAGTGGAAATCCAAAACCTCCAATTATAATCGATGGAATTTTTCCAATGGAGTTGATACTATGAACTTGAGGTTGTTTCCTCGGAAAGTGTACCGTATGATCATTACTATTAACATGAAAAGTGACATTGCCTTTGTTGCAATCAATAATAGCACCTGCAGTATTAACAAAAGGTCTTCCAAGAATAATAGACATACTATCATCCTCGGGAATATCAAGTATAACAAAGTCCGTTAAAATAGTAACGTTTGCAACCACAACAGGCACATCCTCACAAATACCGACAGGTATAGCAGTTGATTTATCAGCCATTTGCAAAGATATTTCAGTAGGTGTCAGCTTATTCAAGTCAAGTCTACGATACAAAGAGAGAGGCATAACACTAACACCGGCTCCAAGATCACATAAAACAGTTTTAATATAATTTCTTTCAATGGAGCAAGGTATAGTAGGTACTCCGGGATCTCCAAGTTTCTTTGGTATCCCCCCCCCTTAAAAGTATAGTTAGCAAGCATGGTGGAAATCTCAGCTTCCGGTATCTTTCTTTTATTAGTAATGATATCCTTCATATATTTAGCATAAGGATTTGTTTTGAGCACATCAGTTAATCGCATACGCAAAAAGATAGGCCTAATCATTTCAGCAAAGCGCTCAAAATCCTCATCATCCTTTTTCTTGGATGGTTTTGGAGGAAAAGGCATGGGTTTCTGAACCCAAGGTTCCCTTTCTTTACCATGTTTCCTAGCAACAAAGTCTCTTTTATCATAACATTGATTCTTTGATTGTGTGTTATCAAGATCAACAGCAGGTTCAATTTCTACATCATTGTCATTACTAGGTTGAGCATCATCATGAACATCATCATTAATATTTTCACTAGGTTCATGTTCATTACCAGATTGTGTTTCAGCATCAGACATAGAGATATCATTTGGATTATCAGGTGGTTCAGCAATAGGTTCACTAGAAGTTTGCACAGTTCTATCATTTTTATTCTTCTTCTTTTTAGAAGAACTAGGAACATCAATATTATTTCTTTGAGAATCTTGCTCGATTCTCTTAGGGTGGCCTTCGGGATACAAAGGTTCCTGAGTCATTCTACCAGTTCTAGTAGCCACTCTAATAGCATAATCATTTTTCTTACTATTCATTTCATTAAGCACTTCTTTTTGAGCCTTAAGTACTTGTTCTACTTGAGTGGTAACCATAGAAGCATGTTTGCTAACAAGTTTAAGTTCACCTTTAATATTAGCCATACAATCACCCACGTGTCTAATCATATAAGCATTTTCTTTTAATTGTCTACCAAAATAAGCATTGAAGTCGTCTTGCTTAAACATAAAGTTATCAAACTCATCCAAGCACTGACTAGCAATTTTAGTAGGAGGGACTTCAGCTTTATCTTATCTATAGAGAGAATTTACATTTACTACCTGTGTCGGGATACTGGGATCAGGAGGTTCTTCAATAAATAAAGAATTGAGATCATATGTTTCTTCAACAGGTGGTATATTAAGACCATGTATTTATTCAATAGGAGGTAAATTCTTAACATCTTCAACTTTAATACCTTTTTCTTTCATAGATTTCTTTGCCTCTTGCATATCTTCGGGACTAAGAAATAGAACACCTCTCTTCTTCGGAGTTGGTTTAGGAATAGGCTCAGTAATTGGAGCAGGAGTTGGCTCAGGAGCTGGCTTAGGGGGTGCCCAATTATTTTCATTTGTCAACATATTATTCAATAAAATTTCATCTTCATCCGGTGTTCTTTCCTTGAAAAGAGAACCAGCACAACTATCCAGGTAATCTCTGGAAGCATCAGTTAGTCCATTATAAAAGATATCAAGTATTTCAGGTTTCTTAAGAGGATGATCAGGCAAAGCATTAAGTAACTTGAGAAGCCTCTCCCAAGCTTGTGGGAGACTCTCTTCATTAATTTGCATGAAGTTGTATATTTCCCTCAAAGCAGCTTGTTTCTTATGAGCAGGGAAATATTTAGCAGAGAAGTAATAAATCATATCCTGGGGACTACGCACACAACCAGGATCAAGAGAATTAAACCATATCTTAGCATCAAACTTTAATGAGAACGGAAATATTTTGAGTATATAAAAGTAACGCGATCTCTCATCATTAGTAAACAGGTCGGCTATGTCATTTAACTTAGTAAGATGTGCCACAACAGTTTCAGATTCATAGCCATAAAACGGATCAGATTCAACCAAAGTAATTATATCAGGATCAACAGAGAATTCATAATCCTTATCAGGAACACATATAGGTGAAGTAGCAAAAGCAGGGTCGGGTTTCATTTTATCTCTAAGTGATTCTTTGTTCCATTTAACTAATAACCTCTTAAGCTCATATCTATCCTTGCAAGCTAAAATAGCGGCAGAAGATTCCATATCAAAAAGATAGCCCTCAGGAATAATAGGCATATTTTCATCATCACTATCATTATCGTATTCAGATTCAATAACTTCTTTTTCTCTAGCCCTAGCAATTTCTTCATCAAGAAATTAACCAAGGGGCACAGTAGTATCAGCCATAGAAGCAGTTTCATCATAAGTATCATGCATAGCAGAAGTGGCATCATCAATAACATGCGACATATCAGAACGAATAGCAGAAGCAGGTGTAGGTGTCGCTAGCTTACTCATAATAGAAGGTGAATCCAGTGCACTGCTAGATGGCAGTTCCTTACCTCCCCTCGTAGTTGAGGGATAGATCTTAGTTTTTGGATCTCTCAAGTTCTTCATAGTGTCCAACAGATATAAATCCCAAGTGACTCAAAGAATAGAGCAATGCTCCCCGGCAACGGCGCCAGAAATTAGTCTTGATAACCCACAAGTATAGGGAATCGCAATAGCTTATGAGGGTAGAGTATTCAACCCAAATTTATTGATTCGACACAAGGGGAGCCAAAGAATATTCTCAAGTATTAGCAGCTGAGTTGTCAATTCAACCACACATGGAAACTTAGTATCTGCAGCAAAGTTTTTAGTAGCAAAGTAATATGATAGTGGTGGTAGTAGCAACAAAAGTAAAGACAGCAAAAGTAATGTTTTTGGTATTTTGTATTGATTGTAATAGTAGCAGCGGGAAAGTAAATAAGTGTAAACCAGTATATGTAAAACTCGTAGGCACCGGATCAGTGATGGATAATTATGCCGGATGCGGTTCATCATGTAACAGTCATAACATAGGGTGACACAGAACTAGCTCCAATTCATCAATGTAATGTAGGCATGTATTCCGTATATAGTAATTCGTGCTTATGGAAAAGAACTTGCATGACATCTTTTGTCCTACCCTCCCGTGGCAGCAGGGTCCTATCGGAAACTAAGGGATATTAAGGCCTCCTTTTAATAGAGAACCGGAACAAAGCATTAGCACATAGTGAATACATGAACTCCTCAAACTATGCTGATCACCGGGAGTGGGCCCGATTATTGTCACTTCGGGGTTGCCGGATCATAACACATAGTAGGTGACTATAGACTTGCAAGATAGGATCAAGAACTCACATATATTCATGAAAACATAATAGGTTCAGATCTGAAATCATGGCACTCGGGCCCTAGTGACAAGCATTAAGCATAGCAAAGTCATAGCAACATCAATCTCAGAACATAATGGATACTAGTGATCAAACCCTAACAAAACTAACTCGATTACATGATAAATCTCATCCAACCCATCACCGTCCAGCAAGCCTACGATGGAATTACTCACGCACGGCGGTGAGCATCAGGAAATTGGTGATGGAGGATGGTTGATGATGACGACGGCGACGAATACCCCTCTACGGAGCCTCGAACGGACTCCAGATCAGCCCTCCTAAGAGGTTTTAGGGCTTGGCGGCGGCTTCGTATCGTAAAACGTGATGATTTCTTCTCTCTGATTATTTTCTCTCCGGAAGCAAATATATAGAGTTGGAGTTGGCGTCGGAGGGCATCCAGGGGGCCCGCGAGGTAGGGGGGCGCCCCCACCCTCGTGGATAGGGTGTGGGCCCCCTGGTCTTCATCTTTGGCGAGGATTTTTTATTATTTTTTCTAAGATGTTCCGTGGAGTTTCAGGTCATTCAGAGAATATTTGTTTTCTGCACATAAAACAACACCATGGCAATTCTGCCTAAAACAGCACCAGTCCGGGTTAGTTCCATTCAAATCATACAAGTTAGAGTCGAAAACAAGGGCAAAAGTGTTTGGAAAATTAGATACGACGGAGATGTATCAATGGTGATCCTCCAGCGACTCATGGTGAACGGGTAGCACGTCTTATACTTGATGTTCTTCGCCAAGGGCTAGCAGTGACCGTTGCACGCATCCGTGAGGTGATGCACCATGTCCGCCGGCGAGCCACAAAACGACATCGAGCACTCATGGCAGTGGACGAAGGGCTCCTTGGAGGCATCGATCAGGCCGTCCATGAAACGGGAGTGGCTGTAGGGTACGTTGTGCCAGTTGAATATATGAGAAAGTTACTACGAGATTTAATCCGAATAAGCACAAAATAAATCATGCATTCTACCACATTTTCGAACAGGAAGGACAGAAACACATACGGTGCAATGGGAGCAGCACCATCGGCATTGAGGTTGTCGCCCATGTCCAAACACCATGTAGACACGTTCTTTGAGCACGGTTCGTAGTCGTTCCACGCTCGGGCATTGAAGTTTGTAATTATTTTATATTAGAATATACTACTCCTCCGATGCTAGTAGTAGAGCAGAGTCCTACTCTACTACTCTACTCAAGCAAGTTAGGGCATAGCACTGTAGGGAGTACCAGTACTGTGATCACTCAAGCAAGTTGTCTAGCATCGACATGACCCTATGCTGCTGGTATGTGTCTCGTAAGTCAAGCGGCGTGCTGTAGTCATCATCACCTATCCACTTCCCGCAGCACATATTCGCTTCTCCATCTTTGTCCACACATAATCTCGTCCAATCTTCCATCCCCGCTAAGGCGCCTCCCCCCTTGTCCGAAACCCAAGCACTAACAATGGCAGAATCGAGCAGCGTCCGCCGAAAGAGTGGCTGGAATTCGCTCCCCATAGAGGTAATCAACCCCATTGTTTTGCCTGTGGACTATCTCAGTACCATGCCCCTCGCTGCGTGCTCATCGGGGCTGTACCGTTTACTCAAAGCCCTTAGGCCGGAGCTTTTTAAGACAGCTCCTTGCTTGCTGATGCCGCCTGATCTTCAGAAACGGCATGTCACGCAGCATAACGATCGTAGGGTGGTGAGCATCAACCCCCTTGACTGCGATCCGATCCCCGTTAGCCTCAACTACATTAACGGTATGTACTGGGTCGGCATGAACACGTCTTGGATGGTGCTCGTCGACGGTCGCGGCAGTTGGATGCTCGTGGATGCTCGTGGAGGTCTTCACTCTTCTGGCCTGCTTACTGCTTCTGTTGCACCCCCAGCCCTGGTTGCTGCTGCTGCTATTTTCAATGTACAATCAGTAATATATTTCGTCTGTTGGTTGAATAAATGTGTTGTTAGAACGACAAACACAATGTTTTGGAAGTCGTTGCACGGTTCGATCCTTTAGTGCCTCGTACCGTACGTAGCGCATACTATTTTTCATACGGAACACATTTTCCACTTGTTCATAACATGCAGCCCATTGATGAAGGCCCAATAGAGAAGCCCATAATTAACTGGAAGGGAGGCTCTTACATGAATCCGGCCCAGGTACATGCTCATGGTCCCCTAAACATAAATAAGTAAATAAATAAATAAATAAATCTAAATGCTCATGCACTAGTTCTTTGGGAAAATAGGTAGCCCAGTATTTCTTTTTGAAGAATACCCAAGCTAGGCCTATTTGTTTTCCCTAAATTACTGGGCTGCAAATCTTTCCAGACGAGGAGGGATGCATTCCGGCCTGGCTTAAGAGTATGGTCAATGTCTGTTAAAAGTAATATCGAAAGTGGTTGAAAATTCCAAAAAAAATTATAGCAAATGGGATATAAGTTTCTTTTTTTGTTTTTGTTCTTCACTGATATCTTATACGTATTTCATTGGATTTAACATGACATAGTACTAATTTATTTTTAAATTTGTTTTAGTATGGCTATTAATTTTTGGATTAAGAATATTTCGTTCCCCAGAAAAATTTGCGAATTTTTTCAAAATTTCCCACATATTTAGTTAATTTTTTGACCATGGTACTAACCAGAAAATGGCCAGCAATTCTAAAAATGGAGAACAGGCTGCAATAAATTCCATATGAATTAGAAAATGAGTAAAAATTACAAAAATAATAGCAAATGGGCTGTACACGCCACAGATTTCGAGGTTGACTTGTTTACGCAAGGCTTTGTTAGTGAACACACGATTCTAGCAGCAAAGACTATTGGATGTCCATCCAACGGCCGACGTGCTTCTTCAATCTCTGATCTTCCTACTCCAGCCGCCTAAACTAGCACCGGCGGGACTGCCTGCTCCCTCCTCTTGTGGCCCACTGTGATGCCGCGCAGGCTTCCCCGACCCAGCCTACTCCCTCTGCTGGCCTGGCCATTCGCAATCAAGTGCCTCCTTATTATGCGAAAAAAATGATTCCTCCCACTGACATCTGGGGCACACCGGTTGGGAGGCTGACCTGTGGGCCTACTAAGTTGACGCGTACGCAGGGCTTGTCAACTTAGTCAACGAACGATTCTAGCAGCAGTAACCGTTGGATTTGAATCGAACGGTCCTGCTGCTTCTTCAATCGCTGCTCTTCTTGCACGAGCCGCCCAAACCAGCGCCGTGGAGACCGCCTGCTCCTGCCTCCAGTGGCCGGCTATGCTGTCGTTGAGGCCTCATCGCCCCCTACTACTCTCACCGCTAGCCAGGCCCCGCGGCGATGGCAGCCTCACACCGCAGCCGAACCAGTGAACCCTCGTACTCCTCTCCGTGTGGGCATCCACTGCCGCGTCTTCCTCGGCTCCGTGTCGTCCCCTTCCTAGGCCTCGCCGTCATCCACCGCCTTGGTGCTCTCAGCGCGGCGTGGTCAACGTGGTCAATGACATTCCATCAGAAGAGTATTGTACGTGGAGAGGCTAACAGCTGGGTCCACGGCCACAACCCAGTTTTTTTGTGATTTGCCAAGTAAGTCACTTTGTCAGGCCTGTTGGGCTACAAATCTTTCAAGACGAGGAGAGCTTTCATTTGGCTGGCCGAGAAAATAGCCCATCAGTAATGAGAAATGGGTTGTACATTTTTAAAACACATCAAACCGGCAATTAGTTTCAAATATCTTTTTTTCATTTCGAGATTTTAAATTACATTAATTTTTATGCGTGGAGAATTTGGATTTTATATTGATATACATTTATTTTTAAAATCAGTTTGAATGTGAGTCAAAATTTCGGGATTAAAAACAGTTCGGACCGCACTGAAATATGCAAAATTTTGTATAATTTTTTAACCGTGGCCACAAAATGGGCTGTAATGCTAACAAAAAGAATATGGGCTCCAAAAAAACCTTAATAATTAGCAAATGGGCTGTAAATTATTAGAAATAATGGCAGATGGGTTGTATGCTGTTTTCCACAGATTTGAGGCTTTCCTAAAAAAAGGTTGACACACAAGCAGTGACTGTTGGATGGCCATCCAACGACCATCGTGCTTCTTCAATCTCTGCTCTTCCTGCTCCAGCAGCTCAAACAAGCACCGGCGGGACTGCCTGCTCCCTCCTCCCCGCGGCCGGCTCTGCTGCTGCGCAGGCCTCACCGCCCTACCGTACTCCCATCGCTGGCCTAGCCAACCCTCTACTCACCCACACCTGCTGTTATTCTCCGGCGACGGCAGACGAACCAGTAAACCCTCATACAGTCGTACTCCCCTCTGCATGGGAAACAACTGCCGAGTCTTCCCTGCCTCCGTGTCGTTCCCTTCCTAGGCCTCGCCGTCGTCCACCGCCCTGGTGCTCTCGGTGCGGCCTGGTCAACATGGTCACCGACCGACATGCATATGAAGTGGACTGTACCTGGAGAGGCCGACAGCTGGGTCCACGGCCGCATGCAAGGAAATGCCTCCTTATTACGTGCAAAATAATGATTCCTCCACCTGACATCAGGGACCCATCGAAAGGGCCTCTGTATTTCGCGAAAAAATGTTACCGCCGCTAACAACTCGGACTCACCAGCTATAACTTCGCATGCAAGGAAGTGCCTCCTTATTACGCACAAAAAAAATGAATACTCCCCTGTTAGTTGGGACCCAGTATAGTGGCAGGCTGACTTGTGGGCCTACTAAGTTGACGGGGACGGAGGGCTTTGTCAACTTAGTCAATATGCACGATTCTAGCTCCAGTGACCGTACGATGTCCATCCAACGTCCATAGTGCTTCTTCAACCTCTGGTCTTCTTGCTCCAGCCGCCCAAACCAGCGCTGGTCGTGCCTCGTGCTCCTGCCTCCCATGGCCGGCTGCAATGCGGCGGAGGCCTCACCGCCCCCTACTACTCCCACTGCTGGCCAGGCTATCCCTCTACTCACCCACACCCCCTGTTATTCTGCGGCGACAACAGCCTCACACCGCAGCGAACCAGTGAACCCTCATACTCCTCTACGCGTGGGCATCCACTGCCACATCTTCCCCGGCTCCATGTTGTCCCCTTCCTAGGCCTCACTATCGTCCACCGGACTGGTGCTCTCGGCGCGGCGTGGTCAACGCGGTCAAGGAACGGCTTCCATCAGACGTGGACTGTACGTGGAGAGGCTGACAGCTGGGTCCACGGCCACAGCAAGGAAGTGTCTCTCATTACATGCAAAATAATTATTCCTCCACCTGACAGCGGGGACCCACCGGACGGGCCACCATATTTCGTGAAAAAAACGTTTCCCCCCTGACTGCTGGGACCCACCAGCTACATCTTCGCATGCAAGGAAGTGCGTGACAGTCAGGACCCACCTGGTCGAAGCGTACGTAGCATTGTCATTTTGGTCGCGAACGTGTACGTACATATATACTGGTGGATGTAGAGGCGCGCACGTGTCGTAGTAGAGGCACGCACATAGCATGTACACGTACATATAGCGGCCGGGGTGCAAGAAAGAAAATACGGCCATGTATGTGTACATATGGGCGGGGTCTCGAATGCCTACTCGCGCATACGTACGGCCATGGCTCATGTACATGGCTTGGTCGGAACGGAGAAACATCGTCATTGTCGTGTTCATGGGGAGGCAACGGAATGCTCGTGTTCATAGGGAGGTAACAGAATGCATCGTGTTCATGGGGAGGCAACAGAATGTGTCGTGTTCATCGGGAGGCAACGGATCGCGTGGGAGCCAACCGGCTGGGTCGGAACGAAATGCGTGGTCGTGTTCATCGGGAGGGCTTGGACGGAACAGGCGATGGAAACGAGGCCTGGCGTACCGCAGTACGGAGGAAACGACCTTGTGTTCGACCGACCATGTTCGAAACGGGATCTTGTTCATCGGAAGGGGTCTGGCATACCGCAAAACGGAGGAAACGGACCTCCTACGGTCGAAACGGGGGTCCTGTTGATCGGGAGGGGTGTGGCGTACCGCAAAATGGACATCCTACAGTCAAAACGGGGGTTTTGTTGATCGGGAGGGGTGTGGCGTACCACAAAACGGACGAAACGGACCTCCTACGGTCGAAACGGGGGTCCTATTCATCGAGAGGGGTGTGGCGTACCGCAAAACGGGACTCCACGGGATACTGTTCATCTCCATCGTCGACCTCCTCCAGCCTCCATGGGCTCCTGTTCATCCAGCCTTCACCGCGCGCTACTCCACCGGCTACTATTCAACCACCCCTCCATGGGCACCCCTCCACCGTCTACTGTTCATCCAGCCCTCCATACCACGGGGTCCTATTCAACCACCCCTCCACGGGCACCCCTCCACCGTCTACTGTTCATCCAGCCCTCCACCACACCACGGGGTCCTGTTCATCCAGAGGCAACGCCACCGCTCACTGTTCAATCCAACCCCCACCCACACGCAACGCTCACTATTCATCCAATTGATCGGCTTCAGTTAGCAGCAGTAGCGAAGGAATCGCTCGATCGCTCGGGTTTAGTAACGCGTAGCCTGCAGTGCAATCGCTCGGGTGCAGTTAGAGCCCAACGCCTCGCTCGGGTTCAGTTAGAGCCAACGCCACGCACACACGTGCGTACGTGTATGAGAGAAATGCGCATCGCTCGGCCCCCGACCTCCCACTGTAACTGGGAACTCCCCAAAATTTTCCTCCCCCTCGCTTCTACCATAGTTTTTTCTGTCATGGACGGCCCAAAGAATGTCATGCAGCTGCGTCTCCGGCCCTCCAAGGATGAAAAGCCCATTTTCTGTCATGATTTTTTGTCATAGAAGTAGGAGCCCACCACATCTATGATGATACCGGGTTTTGTCACAATTTTCATCATAGAAGTGTCATATGTATGACAGAAAAAAATTCGTTCAGCACAAAATGTCACGGATGTGTCTTTTTTTTGTAGTGATCTTCATCATATTAATCTTCCAATACTTAGTTATTTCCTTTGCTTTTACTTTTCTTTTATTTTACTTTGCATCTTTATCACAAAAATACCAAAAATATTATTCTATCATATCTATCAGATCTCACTCTTGTAAGTGACCGTGAAGGGATTGACAACCCCTTATCGTGTTGGTTGCGAGGAGTTATTTGTTTTGTGTAGGTACGAGGGACTCGCGCGTAGCTTCCTACTGGATTGATACCTTGGTTCTCAAAACCTGAGGGAAATACTTACGCTACTTTGCTGCATCATCCTTTCCTCTTCAAGGAAATCCAACGCAGTGCTCAAGAGGTAGTAGTCTTGCATGGGATACCCGTGGTGACAATGGGGTATTCTATTGATCCACCTGATGTATGTTTCAGTGGTCAACATGCAGGTTCCGTGACCTTGGGAATCTATGCATAGGGGTTGCACACGTTTTCGTCTTGACTCTCCGGTAGAAACTTTGGGGCACTCTTTGAAGTACTTTTGTGTTGGTTGAATAGATGAATCTGAGATTGTGTGATGCATATCGTATAATCATACCCACGAATACTTGAGGTGACATTGGAGTATCTAGGTTACATTAGGGTTTTGGTTGATTTGTGTCTTAAGGTGTTATTCTAGTACGGACTCTAGGGCTATTTGTGACACTTATAGGAATAGCCCAACGGATTGATTGGAAATAATAACTTTGAGGTGGTTTCAGACCCTACCATAATCTCTTCGTTTGTTCCCCGCTATTAGTGACTTTGGAGTCACTCTTTGTTGCATGTTGAGGGATAGTTATGTGATCCAATTATGTTATTATTGTTGAGAGAACTTGCACTAGTGAAAGTATGAACCCTAGGCCTTGTTCTCTAGCATTGCAATACTGTTTGTGCTCACTTTTATCATTAGTTACCTTGCTGTTTTTATATTTTCAGATTACAAAAACCATTATCTACTATCCATATACCACTTGTATCACCATCTCTTCGCCAAACTAGTGCACCTATAAAATTTACCATTGTATTGGGTGTGTTGGGGACACAAGAGACTCTTTGTTATTTGGTTGCAGGGTTGCTTTAGAGAGACTGTCTGTGTCAAAACCTGCGGATCTCGTGTAGGGGGTCCCGAACTGTGCGTCTAAGGCAGATGGTAACAGGAGGCTGGGGACATGATGTTTACCCAGGTTCGGGCCCTCTTGATGGACGTAATACCCTATGTCCTGCTTGATTGTTCTTGATAATATGAGTAGTACAAGAGTTGATCTACAACGAGATCAGAGAGGCTAAACCCTAGAAGCTAGCCTATGGTATGATTGTTGTTCTTCGTCCTACGGACTAAACCCTCCGATTTATATAGACACCGAAGGGGGCTAGGGTTACACGGAGTCGGTTACAAGGAAGGAGATCTACATATCCGTATTGCCAAGCTTGCCTTCCATGCCAAGGAGAGTCCCATCCGGACATGGGACGAAGTCTTCAATCTTGTATCTTCATAGTCCAACAGTCCGGCCAAAGGATATAATCTGGCTGTCCGGATACCCCCTAATCCAGGACTCCCTCAGTAGCCCCTGAACCAGGCTTCAATGATGATGAGTCCGGCACACAGATTGTCTTCGGCATTGCAAGGAGGGTTCCTCCTACGAATACTTCATAGAAGATTTTGAACACGAGGATCTTGTCCGGCTCTGCAAAACAAGTTCCACATACAACCGTAGAAAGAATAATATTTCCACAAATCTAATCTGCCGATGCGTTTTGCAGTGTGACATCACACCACAACCAGGTCACCATTCGAATCGCCTTACGCAACAAAACTCAGCGTGTTTCGCGAGGCGGTTTCCTTGGCACGTCTTGTCGAAGCAGAGATCATGTCCCCTTATTACGGGATTCCCATCAATACAGACATGGGTAACCCAACCGCGCCATCAATTACGGCGCTTGGGGGGTAAGCGAGTTTTACCAGGCTGGTGGGGGCGCATAGTTTTCGTCCGCCCTTATAAAGGGAGAAGGGTTCACCTTTTTATTCCCACGCCTTCTTCCTCCTTGCTCATCCATTCTCGCGCACTCGAGCTCCATCGCCCAAGTCCACATCCTTCTCCTTAACTCCCTCCAAACATGTTCGGAGCGGGAGGCAAGTGGATGGTCTCCTCCATCACGGAGGGAGACATCAAAAAGCTACACGGGGCCGGATACTTAGCCGCGGATATTGCGCACCGGCTGCCAGCCGCGGGGCAGATCGTGCCTACCCCGGAACCTTACAAAAGGGTGGTTTTCCTCACCCACTTCGTCCGCGGACTGGGGTTTCCCCTCCATTCATTCGTCCATGAAGTTATGTTCTATTATGGGCTGGACTTCCATGATCTGGCCCCGAATTTCATCCTCGACATCTCGGCGTTCATCGTCGTGTGCGAGGCTTTTCTCCGTGTCCGGCCCCACTTCGGCTTGTGGCTGAAGACCTTCAATGTCAAACCGAAGGCAGTAGGCGGCCAACAATCGGAATGCGGCGGAGCCATGGTGGGCAAAATGCCCAACGTTACATGGCTCGAGGGCTCCTACGTGGAGACCATAAAGGGGTGGCAATCAGGGTGGTTCTACATCACCGAGCCGCACTACACCAACTGGTTGGCGGCCCCTGAGTTTCGATCCAGAATCCCCACTCGGCTTACTTCCTGGAAGGCGAAGGGCCTGTCCTGGGGCTCATCGATGGAGCTGGACGGACTCCAGAAGTGTATTAGGAACATGATAGGCAAGAAACTCAAGCTTGTCAACATAGTCCAGGTCATGCTCTTCCGCCGGATCCTCCCGTGTCAACAATGGGCTTTCAACTTATGGGAGTTCGACCTGGCCCAGCACCAGACTCTATGCGACTTCTTCAACACGACGCATAAGGACGTCTGGAAGGTGCTGTTCAAGGGCGCCGAGGTCCCCCCTCCCCTTACCGAGGACCGCGGGCTAAGCGCGACGCGCCCTGTGAATCCGGTAAGTTCTGTACATCTTGTAGGGTATTTATTTTCCATACCTTAACCATGTGCAGGATTTGAGCTCCCATGCCTTTGACAGGACTGGGTGGAGACATCGGAGCAGATTGACTACCTGGACCCTCTGCCCGAAGACCCTGCAGACGCTCTCCTGACGGAGATGCGGACCCCGGCTCCTTATGAGGTGCCGGAGAAGAAGATCAAGAAGAAGGCCACGGGAACCCGAAAGAGTTCCCGGCGCCAGGTGGTATCGGACTCATTGTCCAATAACTCCAAGACGCACTCCCCCCATGAAAACGAGGAGGAGGAAGATGAAGATTCTCCCCCTCCAGCCGGGGGAAACAAGAAAAGGAAGGCCGCCCCAACCGGGGAGGATGAAGGGTCCAAGAAGGGAAGGACTCTCCTTCCGGACTGTTTCACCACCGCCGCCGACAGCGAAGACAAGTGGTTACTCAGGGCCAAGCCCTGGCGAAGTCGTAAGTATTCTGATACCAGAGTAGCTCATAGCATACTTTTATTGCACTGCTTTTCCTAATGCCAAATATGATCATGCAGTCCGCCCCGAGCCCGTATCGACGTATCCTCGTCGGGCGGTTCCTTGGACTCGTCGGATATGAATAGTGAGTCATTTCCAACCGCCTCCTCTCCTCGCCCTACGGACAATGTTGAGGTATTATCTCAAGGGGCATCGAGCCGGGGGGAGATAGTCCTGGAGGCACCTCAAGGCGACCTTCCGGACTCCGGGCGCAAAGGGAGCAAGACTCCCAAGGGCTCCAAGTTCGGCCCTCAGCCGAACACCACGTCGGAACCTGTAGTGGTTCCGGACTCCGGCAGGCGGCCCCTTCCAAGAGGGGCGAGCCGCCCTTGCCGGTGAACTCTGCCCATCCAGAGGCACTGGACAACCTGCTGGGAGCGCTTCGTGGCGCTTCCATCGACAAAGAGCACCGCACTATTATGAGTGCAGTGATCAAGAAGGTTCAGTCCGCCAAGAGCGGAGTGACTGAAGCCTGTGCCAGCCTTCTAACAGGCTTTGAGGTAAGTATTTAAAATATAGGAAAATATTACCGCATAGACAGCAGCCCCTGATGCTCTGTTTGGTGTTCACAAAGAAAAGCCAAATATAGGATCAAATAATATCTGCAGGAGTCTAATATAAGTATGTCTGTATGCGTATGCAGGCTTCGCTGCTAACCTCTGCCGCACTGACTGCGGAGGTCGCCGCACTGAAGCAGAACCTCGAGCGGTCCGAGAAAGAGCTCAGCCTTACCAAGAGGCAGCTCGAGGAGAACAAAGGTAAGTAATACCTTGTCTATATATATATATATATATATATATATATATATGTGGTTGCAAAATGATAGGATCATCATGGATGTGCCAGGGGCCACGACCGAAGTGGCGACCCTGAAGCAAGCGCTGTCCGAGGCCGAAAACAAAGCGGCCAGGGAGCGGACCGAGCGGGAGAAACAGGAGACACGGGTGGGCGAGGTGCAGCAAGAGCTCCAGGCTCTTGTGAATAAGCACGAGACTTTGGAGCTTGACTCAAAGACGCGAGAGTCCGAGCTTGCCACGGCCCTCGAGAGCACAAAGCGTGCCAAGGCTGAAGCCCAAAAGGCCCTCCAGGAAATTGAGATGAGGAAGATAGCGGCGGGTAAGGCATTCATTATGCAAAGCAAGCATGTGAAAGTAAATTACTTGTTACTTACCCGAGTCCGGAGCTCTCCAGGAGCATTCGCAGATTTGCCCCATAGCGTGTCAGATGCCGCAAAGTACTACCAGGCCGAGGAGGGAAGCTCGACGGAGAAGTTGTTCTGGTCTCAGTATACTGGGACCGAACACCCAATGCCTGTGAGTGACCAGCTGAAGCAACTGGTCGAGCTGCACAAGGCGTCCGAATAGGCCATGAGGGGCCTTATAGTCCGGATGTGGCCTGGCAACTCCCTTCCCAACAGCTACTTCAGCCTGGTGACGCGGCTTGTGGATGCCTTCCCATGGCTGGAAGTCATAAAGCGGTCCGTCTACATCGAAGGTGCACGCCGGGCTTTTGCCCGTGCGAAGGTGCACTGGGCCAAGATGGACGCCGAGCAGCCAGTGAAGGAGGGGCCGCCGCAGGGCAAGGAGTATCGCCACCCTAAAATGTATTATGAGGGTGCCCTGAAGGGTGCCCTTCTTGTGGCGGACGAGTGTGCGAAGGATGTAATTTTTGAATGAACTTGTTGTGTGATCCTGTATTATGAAAACTTGTTCATCTGCTCTATGCAACGCTTGTTTGAATTTAAAATATTACCTTCTGTGCGGATGTTTATCAAATCTGAGAGATGGCCAGTCGTCGGCTTCTGCCCCCATACCACGAGTGCTGGGGTGTTCGGGATAAATATGAGCACTCCTTTTCCCATTGTTGGGTCCTTCGAGGGAGGTGCTCAGCGCAACGAACAGGGCAATCGGACTATAATGCCATATCACTCTCACTTAGCCATAGAAGTCTACAATTTTAAGTTTTAGCGAAGCCCCTAGTATTCCGAAGGCCGAATTCGGGGCGCTATACACGCCTAAGTCGGACAAAGCTGACTCCTCGCCCTAAGCGGCATAAGTCTTTAGGGACTCGAAACCTCTCGAACAGCGAACAGCTCTCGCCTTATCATGACAGTCAGTTTTAGCTTTCTCTACTGAGGTGCTTACCCAGATGAACCGGGGCACAATCGCAGCAGTTCTCCCAGTGCTACCTTAGCTGATATAGCGGAACGTAAGGTACCAAAACATGGGAGCCGGGCAAACCCAACTATTGACCCAAGACATGATTCGAAGCTGATGCATATAATGCTATAAGTTCAGGGTGCTGCACTGTCGAAAGTGTTCAGACTTCTCACGCCATATTATGGGGTACTGAAAGTGCGTTATATCGACTAGAGGGGGGGGTGAATAGGCGATTTTGATGAAAGTCTTCAAAACGTGGGAGTTATGAAGACAAACGATAGAAATAAACCTAATACCCTGTAGCGTAAGGTGGACTACACTAGGCAAGCCATAGCCAAGTATTCAATAGAGTGAAAGCACAATGACTTAATAGCAGCAATGTAGTAAGGATCAGGTAGGAAGATATTATGAAGCCTAACAGAACATGCAGTCACTAAGTGAAGACAAAAGATAGTGCAAACATACAATGACTTCACAAGGAGCAACAGTAAGTAAAGGGAAGGGAAGATGAAACCAGTGACTCGTTGAAGACAATGATTTGTTGGACCAGTTCCAGTTGCTGTGACAACTGTACGTATGGTTGGGGCGGCTAGGTATTTAAACCTTAGGACACACAGTCCCGGACACCCAGTCCTGAACACGCAGCTCAGGGCACCTAGTCCTCACCGTATTCCCCTTGAGCTAAGGTCACACAGACCTCGCCCAATCACTCTGGTAAGTCTTCAAGGTAGACTCCCAAACCTTCACAGACTTCGTTCACTGGCAATCCACAATATCTCTTGGATGCTCAGAACGCGACGCCTAACCGGCTGGAGGATGCACAGTCCTCAAGTGTAATAAGTCTTCAGATCACACAGACAAGAAGACTTAAGTGATGCCTAATTCTCTTTGGCTCTGGGTGGTTAGGGCTTTATCCTCGCAAGGAATTCTCTCTCAAAGTCTTCGAGGTGGGTTGCTCTCAAACAACAAAAGCCGTACTCTGAATCTGAGCAGCCAACCGTTTATGGTTGTAGGGGGTGGGCTATTTATAGCCACTTGGCAACCCGACCTGATTTGTCCGAAATGACCCTGGGTCACTAAGGAACTGACATGTGTTCCAACGGTCAGATTTCAAACTCAAACGGCAACTTTAGTTGGGCTACAAGCAAAGCTGACTTGTCCGACTCTGGACAAGATTCACTCTCTTAGTCTTCACTCGAAGACATAGTTTTAGTTTAGGCATCACTTCAGTCATTCTGACTGGTTCTCTTGGACCCCACTTAACAGTACGGTGGTTCCTATGACTCAACACAAAAGAAAAAGAACTACGAAAGATCTAAGTCTTCGAGCTCCATAGGCTTCATGTGGTGTCTTCTCTTGTCATAGTCTTCAATGTGAATATCTTCATATACCACCTTTGACTTCAATGTCTTCATACATTTTTACGGGTCATCTCTGGTAGGAAAACTGAATCAATGAGGGACTTCTACCTGTGTTATCCTGCAATTCTCACAAACACATTAGTCCCTCAACTAGGTTTGTCGTCAATACTCCAAAACTAACTAGGGGTGGCACTAGATGCACTTACAATCTCCCCCTTTTTGGTGATTGATGACAAACTAGTTGAAGTTTTCAACAGGGAATATAATATGTGAAATTGTAAAGGATAAGGAATTGTCTTCATAAGTTGCAAGGGCTCCCCCTGAAGATGTGCATATAAGTAATTTGCTTTTGGAATGCAAATGCACATGGCAGGATGTACTTATGGAGATCCACTTCAACTTATGATGACAATCCACTATGCATGTGAAAGTATATGAAGATAATGACATGCATAATGGAAAATGGACGTCTGCAGAATGATCTAACTGCGGAATTTATCGTGGCACATGCAGAATTTATCATCACAAAACAAAGTGGCAGATAAGTAGCAGACGACCATCGAGTTTAAGTGTTACAACTCAAAGAAACCAATGTAGCAAAACGAAAGTTGTAAGCACGAAGCAAAATATAAAGCACCCGCCCATATGGACCGCTTGAAGACTATCAACCTCATATGCTTCTCCCCCTTTTGTCAGTAAGGACCTAAAAGGTTTGAAGACATAGAGCATCTACTCGTTCCCATGTGGAGTAGGTGAAGTAGCAGGGTCGGTGGTGGTGTTTGGCGGTGCTGAAGAGCTTGGAGCGGAGTTGACGCGTGCTGAAGGAGGTGATGGTGAAGTAGCATCATCTTCATCCTCGATAACTCTGGCAGTCACTGTTGTAGCAGATGAAGAGAACTCAGAGTCTTCAAGGGATGGAGTTCCTAGCAGCACAGCCCTTCGTGGAGGTGTGGAGTCAAACTTGAATCGCTCAGTGAAGCCATCCTCTTGAAGTTCATCTTCAGAACACATCATTGTTAGCCCTTTCCATGTGCGGCGACATGTTTCATGTCAACGAAAGCATTCTTGGTGGCAAGATTGCGAATGCGATTGACATCCACCAAGAGGCTTTTCATCTGACGCTTCAGCCAGTCATGATGCCTATCCTGTTTCTGATGAAGAGCCACAAGAAGCTCTCGGTCATTGAGAACATGAGTGCGCTTCTTGGGTCTTGGAGCAGTTGTACTATCAGTGGCTTCAGTGGAAGCAGGGTGTGGTGCACGTGTAGTGCCAGCCAAAGGATACACCCGAGTGACTGCTTCAACTCCTTCAACGTTCTGATGCTCTGTGTTCTGAAGACTTAGAGGTTCCTTGGCAGGCTCAGGATAGATGGCTTCAGTAGAGATATCCAAATCATGCAGAAAAATCCGATGATTGCGAGCAGATGGCTGATATGAGATATCTGAGTGAAGTTTGATGAGCCGCATCACCCATGGGGCGTAGAACTTCAAGCCAAACAAATCAGAGCCTGATGCAGCAAGTTGGCGGATGAATAAGTCCTGTGCATTGAAGCATTTTCCATGAAGAATATAGAAGACCAAAGTCTTCATTGCACCCTCAAGCTTGGCATTTGGAGAGTGCCCTTTGATGGGCCAGAGAGTTTGCCTGATGATGTGATAGATGGTTCTGGGCAGATACTCAAGGTCTTCAACGAAGAACTCCGTGGGATAAGTAGCATCTTGGGGCAATGGCTTCATAATGCTGAGCATCTGACTCATATCAGGTTCAGGCCTCTTAAAGATGCGCTCAATAGCTTCACTATGCAGCTGACAGCCATGCTCGTAGAGATCGCCAGGAGTGGGCAAGCCAGTGAGCTCAATGATGTCAAATGCATTGGCTTTGTGATGAACGTTTCCGGTCATCCACTCCAGGACCCAAGTCTTCGGATCTCTGCTATACCCGCGGATGTGAAGTGTGGCATAGAATTGAAGCAGCAGCTCTTCATTCCAATGCTCTTGGTCAGTAACGAACGGCAGCAGTCCAACTTCCTTGAAGCAATCCAAAGCTTCTTCCAGACAGGGTAGACCAGCTATAGCTTCAATGTCAAGGCGCTTGTGTGGGAAGATGCGACCTTGCTTGTAAAGAATGCATGAGTAATAGCTTCGCTGAGGATAGCTCCAGAACCGATCAGATGATATCCTTTCCCTTGAGTAGGGGTTCCTGGAGCTATCGAAGAATGTGTTATCTGCCTTGAAGCCATTGATATTGAAGGTGCCAGGTGCTGATGCAGGACCTAGGAACCTTGGCAATCTTGGGATTGGCTTCTGTACCTGAGGCCTGTGCTCAACATGATAGTCGAACTGGGGACCGGCAGCAGACTCAGGAACAGAAGTGGCAGGATCAGTGGCTTCGCTTTCTTCTGAAGCTTTTGTTGGGGAGGGCTCCACATTAGCTTCATTGGTGGTTGTGGCAGCCTCAAGATTTTCATCCTCCACTTAACGAGCTGGAGGGTCGGTCACAAGCACGTTCTCCGTGAGAACTGCTTCTTGGTGGGACAGGGGAGTGGGAGCTTGTGGGACTTCTTCTTCTTCTGCGGCTGATGCAGCCCGATTGTCTTCAGCAAAGACTTGAGGCCTTGGACCTTTGCGAAGCCTACGCAACACGGGGGACGCCCGTGGAGTTGGAGTGGGCTGGGCCTCATAGTCTTCTTCCTCTTGTGGGTGATCCGCCCATGAAGCATCATGTGCAATTGGCGTCAGTGGACGACCAATGCTGATGAGTTCGCTGTTCTGAGGAAGGACTGCACCATCTTCTACATGGTCATGTTGACCAATGTCTTCAGCAGTGATGGGATCAGCTGCTGGAAAGTCTTCAGCTTCATGATCCTTTGTGGAAGCAGGCTCATGGATTGTCAGTTGGCGTTCAGCTTCAGGATAGACCATAGAAATAGGTTCAACTATCAAAGGCTCTATCGAAGCAGCCCGATCTTTCTTGGTCTTCCTCTTCTTCTTGGAGGGGGCAGTAGGAGAGGCTTCAGGATGTTTCCTTTTCTTGGCTTCAGCCTTAGCAGTCCTTGTCTTCTTGAGCTCTGAAGCGGTTGACCGGCTTTTTGGCTTCGAGCCAGTCATCCTAGTTGGGAAGACAATCGGAACTGCTTCCTGCCTTGGTGCGTCGGGTTCAGCCGTAGCAGGCTTCTTCTTCTTCTTTGCGGCCATCCTGGGGTCGATGCCAGGACGCCCAAGGGCCTTGCGCTTCTCAGCCTCATTATAGGCTTGCACACATCTGTCAGCCAAAGTCTTCATGCGCTCACGCGAACCCTGAGCTTCTGCATGTTTCTTTACAAAGGCTTCCTTGATCTCGTGCATCATACTCTTGAAGTTCTTCACTTCCTGCACGCTGAGCTTGGCCATATGCTTCTTGAACTGAGCCTTTTCATAGTCAATCTTTTGCTTCAGTTCAACAATGCGCTGGGCAATAGCGAGTTCTGAAGCAATAGCGCCTTGGAAAGCGACACTGAGGCCAATTGGTAGCTGCAGATCTTCAAAGCTGATGTTTGGCGTGTCAAACCACTCGTCAGTGAAGTTGTGGATGATGGTCACATCAAAGAGAGGCAGATCATTGAAGATTTCTGCTTCTTCTTTGCTCTTGATGAGTTGCTCAAGAGCGCCATCTGCTAGATCTTCATCACTTGACAGATCAATGTCGTCATTGCGCAAAATGGCAGCAGCAGTTAGCTCTTGTCCGATGTGAGGTAGAGGCATCTTGGCCTTCTGGGCCTTGGAGATGCGTGATAAATCTTTAGACTGCACACTATCTTTAGGAGGTGCAGTTGCCAGTGGCTTCGCCCGTGCTATTTTTGGTGAAGGGCAGGCTTTGAAGCTTTAGCCTTCTTCAACTTCTTTGTCTTCAGCGCTGCAGGCGCTTCATCTGATTCAGCGTCAGCGGCAGGCTCATTCAGTACAGTCCCTTGAACCAAGATGCGGGTGATGAGGCCTTCAAGGTTGTAGAAAGGACCGATGACATTGGGTTCTGCATCTCGTGTGCCATCTGCCCTTGGTGTTGAGGGACCAGGGTTGAAGTCTAACCCCAAAGTCTTCTTGTTCTGCTTCGCTGAGTTCTGGGCAAACTGGGGGTTGCGCCTGAACAGATTGTCGTCACGACACCATAGTAGTGACGATGGGTGTGCATCTGCGGGCTGTGGCCCACGGACCATGCAGGGATAGAAGCCTTGTTCAATGGCTTCATCTCTGGACCTGGGTAGAAGATTCTTGTATAGGATGTCTCCCCACGGTCTCTTGATGGCGTTTTTCTCAGCATACTCCTGGGTTACAAATCGGTATTTGAACCATTCTTCTGCCCAATATCTTCGAATCCATTGGATTCGGGTCTTGCGTTGATTGTAATCCTCTTCAGGATCTGTCTTGTACAGTTCTGAGAGTTCATCTGGCAGATCTCTGGATGTTTCACCACGACGCTTTCTGCCACCCTTCCTTGCTGCTTTCTCTGAAGCCATAAACTTTAACTTGAAAGGCTTCAACACGTTCGAAGGCTTCAAAGGTTTTCGCTTGGTGGACCAACAAGAACTGGCTTCGGGAGAGTTTATGTGTTGCTTTAAGAATTCTGCAAATGAATGCAGACTATGAAAACCAAAGGATTCTCCCACGGACATGTACCTGTGACAGCATTAAGGTGCGAGGGAAGGGGAAGAGGTCATTTGCATTCTCAGAAGATCTTGAAGATAAATCAGTTTAGAAGACATTGACCTCATCGTGCGAAGACATTCACTCATAGATAAGGAGTTGGTTCCAGATTTGTACGAATCCACAGATCAGTACAAGTGAGGAATCTAACTACTTTGTGAAGCACAAGTGAATATACTAGGCATGTTATGAGATGCAGTATGAGAGACATCTAACTTGTGTGAATAGAAACTGCTTGTGGTAGAAAGTAAGAAATCCATAGGATCAACGGTGCTGTAAAAAGGAAGTTTTATTTACCACACTAAGAACTGCTAGACGGAGTGGAAGATGAGGCCGAGCAGTTCGATCTTCCGTGCCCTAACTTGGCAACGGAGTGTTGGAAATATGCCCTAGAGGCAATAATAAAAGTATTATTATTATATTTCCTTGTTCATGATAATTGTCTTTTATTCATGCTATAACTGTATTATCCGGAAATCGTAATACACGTGTGAATACATAGACCACAATATGTCCCTAGTGAGCCTCTAGTTGACTAGCTCGTTGTGATCAACAGATAGTCATGGTTTCCTGGCTATGGACATTGGATGTCATTGATAACGGGATCACATCATTAGGAGAATGATGTGATGGAAAAGACCCAATCCTAAGACTAGCACAAAAGATTGTGTAGTTCATTTGCTAGAGCTTTGCCAATGTCAAGTATCTCTTCCTTCGACCATGAGAGCGTGTAACTCCTGGATACCGTAGGAGTGCTTTGGGTGTATCAAACGTCACAACGTAACTAGGTGACTATAAAGGTGCACTACAGGTATCTCCGAAAGTATCTATTGTTTTATGCGGATCGAGACTGGGATTTGTCACTCCGTGTAAACGGAGAGGTATCTCTGGGCCCACTCGGTAGGACATCATCATATGCGCAATGTGACCAAGGAGTTGATCATGGGATGATGTGTTACGGAACGAGTAAAGTGACTTGCCGGTAACGAGATTGAACAAGGTATTGGATACCGACGATCGAATCTCGGGCAAGTAACATACCGATAGACAAAGGGAATTGAATACGGGATTGATTAAGTCCTTGACATCATGGTTCATCCGATGAGATCATCGTGGAACATGTGGGAGCCATCATGGGTATCCAGATCCCGTTGTTGGTTATTGACCGGAGAACGTCTCGGTCATGTCTACATGTCTCCCGAACCCGTAGGGTCTACACACTTAAGGTTCGATGACGCTAGGGTTATAAAGGAAGTTTGTATGTGGTTACCGAATGTTGTTCAGAGTCCCGGATGAGATCCCGGACGTCACGAGGAGTTCCGGAATGGTCCGGAGGTAAAGATTTATATATGGGAAGTCCTATTTTGGCCACCGGAAAATGTTCGGGATTTTTCGGTATTGTACCGGGAAGGTTCTAGAAGGTTCCGGAGTGGGGCCCACCTGCATGGGGGGACCCACATGGACGTGGGTAGTGGGGGCAAGGCCCCACACCCCTGGTCAAGGCGCACCAAGATCCCCCCTTAGAAGGAATAAGATCATATCCCGAAGGGATAAGATCAAGATCCCTAAAAAGGGGGGATAACAATCGGTGGGGAAGGAAATAATGAGATTTCTTTTCTCCCACCTTGGCCAACGCCCCAATGGACTTGGAGGGCAAGAAACCAGCCCCCCCACCCCTATATATAGTGGGGAGGCGCATGGGAGCTATACACGAAGTTCTGGCACAGCCCTACCTCTCTCCCTCCTCCTCCTCTCCCATGGTGCTTGGCGAAGCCCTGCTGGATTGCCACGCTCCTCCACCACCACCACGCCATTGTGCTGCTGTTGGATGGAGTCTTCCTCAACCTCTCCCTCTCTCCTTGCTGGATCAAGGCGTGAGAGACGTCACCGGGCTGTACGTGTGTTGAACGCGGAGGTGCCGTCCATTCGGCACTAGGATCATCGGTGATTTGAATCACGACGAGTACGACTCCATCAACCCTGTTCACTTGAACGCTTCCGCTTAGAGATCTACAAGGGTATGTAGATGCACTCTCTTTCTACTCGTTGCTGGTCTCTCCATAGATAGATCTTGGTGACACGTAGGAAAATTTTGAATTTCTGCTACGTTCCCCAACAGTGGCATCATGAGCTAGGTCTATTGCGTAGATTCTTTGCACGAGTAGAACACAAAGTAGTTGTGGGCGTTGATGTTGTTCAATATGCTTACCGTTACTAGTCCAATCTTGTTTCGACGGTATTGTGGGATGAAGCGGCCCGGACCGACCTTACACGTACTCTTACGTGAGACAGGTTCCACCGATTGACATGCACTTGGTGCATAAGGTGGCTAGCGGGTGCTAGTCTCTCCCACTTTAGTCGGAACGGATTTGATGAAAAGGGTCCTTATGAAGGGTAAATAGCAATTGGCATATCACGTTGTGGTCTTGCGTAGGTAAGAAACGTTCTTTCTAGAAACCCATAGCAGCCATGTAAAACATGCAACAACAATTAGAGGACGTCTAACTTGTTTTTGCAGGGTATGCTATGTGATGTGATATGGCCAAGAAGAATGTGATGAATGATATGTGATGTATGAGATTGATCATGTTCTTGTAATAGGATTCACGACTTGCATGCCGATGAGTATGACAACCGGCAGGAGCCATAGGAGTTGTCTTTATTTATTGTATGACCTGCGTGTCATTGAAGAACGCCATGTAAACTACTTTACTTTATTGCTAAACGCGTTAGTCATAGAAGTAGAAGTAGTCGTTGGCGTGACAACTTCATGAAGACACGATGATGGAGATCATGGTGTCGTGCCGGTGACGATGATGATCATGGAGCCTCGAAGATGAAGATCAAAAGGAGCAAAATGATATTGGCCATATCATGTCACTATTTGATTGCATGTGATGTTTATCATGTTTATGCATCTTGTTTGCTTAGGACGACGGTAGTAAATAAGATGATCCCTTACAAAATTTCAAGAAGTGTTCTCCCCTAACTGTGCACCGTTGCTACAGTTCGTCGCTTCTAAGCACCACGTGATGATCGGATGTGATGGATTCTTACGTTCACATACAACGGGTGTAAGACAGTTTTACACAGCGAAAACACTTAGGGTTAACTTGACGAGCCTAGCATGTGCAGACATGGCCTCGGAACACGGAGACCGAAAGGTCGAGCATGAGTCGTATGGTAGATACGATCAACATGAAGATGTTCACCGATGATGACTAGTCCGTCTCACGTGATGATCGGACACGGCCTAGTTGACTCGGATCATGTGATCACTTAGATGACCAGAGGGATGTCTATCTAAGTGGGAGTTCATAAGATGAACTTTATTATCCTGAACATAGTCAAAAGACCTTTTGCAAATTATGTCGTAAGCTCGCGCTTTAGTTCCACTGTTTAGATATGTTCCTAGAGAAAATATAGTTGAAAGTTGATAGTAGCGATTATGCGATCAGTAGAAAGCTTATGTCCTTAATGCACCGCTCAGTGTGCTGAACCCCACCGTCGTTTGTCGATGTTGCGAACATCGGACATACACGTTTTGATAACTACGTGATAGTTCAATTAAATGGTTTAAGTAGAGGCACCAAAGACGTTTTCGAAACGTCGCGGAACATATGAGATGTTTCGAGGGCTGAAATTGGGATTTCAGGCTCGTGCCCACGTCAAGAGGTATAAGACCTCCGACGATTTTCTTAGCCTGCAAACTAAGGGAGAAAAGCTCAATCGTTGAGCTTGTGCTCAGATTGTCTGAGCACAACAATCACTTGAATCGAGTGGGAGTTGATCCTCCAGATGAGATAGTGATGTTTCCCCAAAGTCATTGCCACCAAGCTGCTAGAGCTTCGTGATTAACTATAACATATCAGGGATAGATATGATGATCCTTGATATATTCATGATGTTTGACACCGCGAAAGTAGAAATCAAGAAGGAGCATCAATTGTTGATGGTTGGTGAAACCACTAGTTTCAAGAAGGGCAAGGGAACAAAGGGATACTTCATGAAACGGCAATTCAGCTGCTGCTCTAGTGAAGAAACCCAAGGTTGAACCCAAACCTGAGACTAAGTGCTTCTGTAATAAGGGGAACAACCACTGGAGCAGCATTACCCTAGATACTTGGTAGATGAGAAGGCTGGCAAGGTCGATAGAAGTATATTGGATATACATTATGTTAATGTGTACTTTACTAGTACTCCTAGTAGCACCAGGGTATTGGATACCGGTTCGGTTGCTAAGTGTTAGTAACTCGAAATAAAAGCTACGGAATAAACGGAGACTAGCTAAAGGTGAGCTGACGATATATGTTGGAAGTGTTTCCAAGGTTGATATGATCAAGCATCGCACACTCCCTCTACCACCGAGATTGGTGTTTGCGTTGAGCATAGACATTATTGGATTATGTCTATCGCAATACGGTTATTCATTTAAGGAGAATAATGGTTACTCTATTTTTGAATAATACCTTCAATGGTCTTGCACCTAAAGGAATGGTTTATTGAATCTCGGTCGTAGTGATACACATTTTCATGCCAAAAGATATAAGATAGTAATGATAGTACCACTTACTTGTGGCACTGCCATGTAAGTCATAATGGTATAAAACGCATGAAGAAGCTCCATGTTGATGGATCTTTGGACTCACTCGTTTTTGAAAAGTTTGAGACATGCGAACCATGTCTATTGGTGTATATGCATGAAGAAACTCCATGCAAATGGATCGTTCGGACTCACTTGATTTTGAATCACTTGAGATATGCAAATCATACCACATGGGCAAGATGACTGAAAAGCCTCATTTTCAGTAAGATGGAACAAGATAGCAACTTGTTGGAAGTAACACATTTTGATGTGTGCAGTCGAATGAGTGCTGAGGCATGCAGTGAATATCATTATGTTCTTACTTCACAGATGATTCGAGTAAATGTTGAGTATATTTACTTGATGAAACACAAGTCTGAATTATTGAATGGTTCAAGTAATTTCAGAGTGAAGTAGCAGATCATTGTGACAAGAGGATAAAATGTCTATGATATGATCATAGAGATGAATATCTGAGTTACGAGTTTTGGCACAGAATTAAGACATTGTGGAAATTGTTTCGCAATTAATACCGCCTGGAACACCATAATGTGATGGTGTGTCCGAACATCATAGTTGCACCCTATTGGATATGGTGCGTACCATGATGTCTCTTATTGAATAACCACTATCGTTCATGGGTTAGGCATTAGAGACAACCACATTCACTTTAAATAGGGCACCACGTAATTCCGATGAGATGACACCGTATGAATTATGGTTTAGAGAAACCTAAGTTGTCGTTTCTTAAAAGTTTGGGGCTGTGATGCTTATATGAAAAAGTTTCAGGTTGATAAGCTCGAACCCAAAGCGGATAAAATGCATCTTCACAGGAAATCCAAAACAGTTGGGTATACCTCCTAATTCAGATCCGAAAGCAATATGGATTGTTTCTAGAATCAGGTCCTTTCTCGAGGAAAAGTTTCTCTCGAAAGAATTGAGTGGGAGGATGGTAGAGACTTGATGAGGTTATTGAACCGTCCCTTCAACTAGTGTGTGACAGGGCACAGGGAGTTGTTCCTGTGGCACCTACACCAATTGAAGTGGAAGCTTATGATATTGATCATGAAACTTCGGATCAAGTCACTCCCAAACCTCGTAGGATGACAAGGATGCGTACTACTTCAGATTGGTACGTAATCCTGTCTTGAAGGTCATGTTGCTAGACAACAATGAACCTACGAGCTATGGAGAAGCGATGGTGGGCCCGGATTCCGATAAATGGCTTGAGGCCATAAAATCCGAGAGAGGATCCATGTATGAAAACAAAGTGTAGACTTTGGCAGAATGGCTCGATGGTCGTAAGGCAAATGAGTACAGATGGATTTCAAAAGGAAGACGGACAATGATGGTAAATGTCACCATTAAGAAAGCTCGACTTGTCGTTAAGATGTTTTCCGACAAGTTCAAGGAGTTGACTACGATGAGATTTTCTCACTCGTAGCGATGCTAAGAGTCTGTTGGAATTATATTAGCGATTACTGCATTATTTATGAAATCTTGCAGATAGGATGTCAAAACATTGTTTCCTCGACGATTTTAATGAGGAAAGGTTGTATGTGATACAACCGGAAGGTTTTGTCAATCCCGAAAGATGCTAATAAGTATGCAAAGCTCCAGCAATCCTTCTAAGGACTGGAGTGAGCATCTCGGAGTTGGAATGTATGCTTTGATGATGATCAAAATTTTTGGGTTTGTACAAATTTTATGAGAAACTTGTATTTCCAAAGAAGTGAGTGGGAGCACTATAGAATTTCTGATGAGTATATGTTGTTGACATATTGTTGATCAGAAATGACGTAGAACTTCTGGAAAGCATATAGGGTTATTTTGAAAGTGTTTTTCAATGGAAAGCCTGGATTAAGCTACTTGAACATTGAGCATCAAGATCTATAAGGATAGATCAAAATGCTTAATAATACTTTCAAATGAGCACATACCTTGACATGATCTTGAAGGTGTTCAAGATGGACCAGTCAAAGAAGGAGTTCTTGCCTGAGTTGTAAGGTACGAAGTTAAGACTTAAAGCTCGACCACGGCAGAATAGAGAGAAAGGACGAAGGTCGTCCCCTATGCTTAAGACGTAGGCTCTTCAGTATGCTATGCTGTGTACCGCACCTGAAGTGTGCCTTGCCATGAGTCAGTCAAGGGGTACAAGAGTGATCCAAGAATGGCTCACAGGACAGCGGTCAAAGTTATCCTTAGTAACTAGTGGACTAAGGAATTTTCTCGATTATGGAGGTGGTAAAAGAGTTCGTCGTAAAGGTTACGACGATGCAAGCTTGCCACCTATCCGGATAGCTCTGAGTAGAGAGACCGGATACATATAATGGAGCAATAATTTAGAATAGCTCCAAGTAGAACAGTTGTTTGGAATAGCTCCAAATAGAGCGTGGTAGCTGCATCTAGGAGATGACATAGAGATTTGTAAAGCACACACGGATCTGAAAGGTTCAGACCCGTTGACTAAAACCTCTCTCACAAGCAACATGATCAAACATAAAACTCATTGAGTGTTAATCACATAGTGATGTGAACTAGACTACTGACTCTAGTAAACTCTTGGGTATTAGTCACATGGCGATGTGACCTGTGAGTGTTAATCACATGGCGATGTGAACTAGATTATTGACTCTAGTGCAAGTGGGAGACTGTTGGAAATATGCCCTAGAGGCAATAATAAAAGTATTATTATTATATTTCCTTGTTCATGATAATTGTCTTTTATTCATGCTATAACTGTATTATCTGGAAATCGTAATACACGTGTGAATACATAGACCACAATATGTCCCTAGTGAGCCTCTAGTTGACTAGCTCGTTGTGATCAACAGATAGTCATGGTTTCCTGGCTATGGACATTGGATGTCGTTGATAACGGGATCACATCATTAGGAGAATGATGTGATGGACAAGACCCAATCCTAAGACTAGCACAAAAGATCGTGTAGTTCATTTGCTAGAGCTTTGCCAATGTCAAGTATCTCTTCCTTCGACCATGAGAGCGTGTAACTCCTGGATACCGTAGGAGTGCTTTGGGTGTATCAAACGTCACAACGTAACTGGGTGACTATAAAGGTGCACTACAGGTATCTCCGAAAGTATCTATTGTTTTATGCAGATCGAGACTGGGATTTGTCACTCCGTGTAAATGGAGAGGTATCTCTGGGCCCACTCGGTAGGACATCATCATATGCGCAATGTGACCAAGGAGTTGATCACGGGATGATGTGTTACGGAACGAGTAAAGTGACTTGCCGGTAACGAGATTGAACAAGGTATTGGATACCGACGATCGAATCTCGGGCAAGTAACATACCGATAGACAAAGGGAATTGAATACGGGATTGATTAAGTCCTTGACATCGTGGTTCATCCGATGAGATCATCGTGGAACATGTGGGAGCCATCATGGGTATCCAGATCCCGCTGTTGGTTATTGACCGGAGAACGTCTCGGTCATGTCTACATGTCTCCCGAACCCGTAGGGTCTACACACTTAAGGTTCGATGACGCTAGGGTTATAAAGGAAGTTTGTATGTGGTTACCGAATGTTGTTCGGAGTCCCGGATGAGATCCCGGACGTCACGAGGAGTTCCGGAATGGTCCGGAGGTAATGATTTATATATGGGAAGTCCTATTTTGGCCACCGGAAAATGTTCGGGATTTTTCGGTATTGTACCGGGAAGGTTCTAGAAGGTTCCGGAGTGGGGCCCACCTGCATGGGGGGACCCACATGGACGTGGGTAGTGGGGGCAAGGCCCCACACCCCTGGTCAAGGCGCACCAAGATCCCCCCTTAGAAGGAATAAGATCATATCCCGAAGGGATAAGATCAAGATCCCTAAAAAGGGGGGATAACAATCGGTGGGGAAGGAAATAATGAGATTTCTTTCCTCCCACCTTGGCCAACGCCCCAATGGACTTGGAGGGCAAGAAACCAGCCCCTCCACCCCTATATATAGTGGGGAGGCGCATGGGAGCTATACACGAAGTTCTGGCACAGCCCTACCTCTCTCCCTACTCCTCCTCTCCCATGGTGCTTGGCGAAGCCCTGTTGGATTGCCACGCTCCTCCACCACCACCACGCCGTTGTGCTGCTGTTGGATGGAGTCTTCCTCAACCTCTCCCTCTCTCCTTGCTGGATCAAGGCGTGGGAGACGTCACCGGGCTGTACGTGTGTTGAACGCGGAGGTGCCGTCCGTTCGGCACTAGGATCATCGGTGATTTGAATCACGATGAGTACGACTCCATCAACCCCGCTCACTTGAACGCTTCCGCTTAGCGATCTACAAGGATATGTAGATGCACTCTCTTTCTACTCGTTGCTGGTCTCTCCATAGATAGATCTTGGTGACACATAGGAAAATTTTGAATTTCTGCTACGTTCCCCAACACGGAGGACACCTACGGCGACGGCGGAGATGATGATGTCCGCGGTCGGCGTGAAGACGGCGTCGGAGAGGTTGCGGCAGCGAAACGCTTAGGGCTAGCGGTGGCGCTAGGGTTCGTGCGAGAGTGGAAGAAGAGATAATGACCGCTGTGAAGTGTGTATTTATAGGTACATGGGCGGCACTGCACTATTACACAGGTGCCCCTGGCGATTCGCATCTAAGGAAGACGTGGCCATTATGCGGAATTTTGGGGTTTGTTCCACGTCCCACGCACGCCTTGATTGTCGGGTGGTCGTTCCTATTTCTCCGGGTTTCATGTGGAGGAATGAGCATTGAAAACGGACTTAATGGTTGTCTCTGTATCTTCTGCTGACAAGGATGTAGAGAAGACATTCGACAGTTTCAATAGAATGCATATGATATGGAGAGATAGAATTTGAGATAGAAAGCATAGAGAGGTTAGGGTCCGATCACATTCATTTAGTTCAAAAGATTCAACAAGAAGACATAGCTATAAGTGAATGCTGTAGAGGACAGAACACTAGTATATAACCAACATAGTGAAGATAATCATGAAGATATGTTGAGATTGAAGTCAAACCAAATGTGAAGACATAGCAATTGTAACGCCATGAGTGAAACACTTCAAAATAGAACATTTGGTGGTGACGTTACCCACCGTATAGGAAGTATTAGACCCAGACATGGCGCACAATTATCGTGGCGCTCCGAAGTCAAATTCCACATTAATGTACTCACACTTAGAATGTATGTCTTCATTGATTGAAGATATACTTTACTTCGTGTGTTGCACATCTAAGTCATCAATATGCATAAGGGTTAGGATGTGTGCCTGATCACAGGACATTTGAGGATTCCAAGATATTTAGCTCACACCGTAACTTGCAAAATCTCTTCTCATCCAAGGGCTTGGTGAAGATATCTGCCAATTGCTCTTCAGTGTTGACGTGTATGATATCAATATCTTCCTTCACAACATGATCTCTGAGAAAGTGATGACGAATTTCAATGTGCTTTGTCTTCGAGTGCTGAACTGGGTTGTTGGCAATCTTGATGGCGCTTTCGTTGTCGCAGTAAAGTGGCACTTGCTTCAGATGAATGCCATAGTCCTTGAGTGTTTGCTTCATCCACAGAAGCTGAGCGCAGCCAGATCCAGCAGCAATGTATTCAGATTCAGCAGTGGAGAGAGATACACGGTTCTGCTTCTTTGAAGAGCAACATACAAGTGATCGTCCCAGAAAGTGACATGTGCCAGATGTAGACTTGCGATCAACTTTGTCACCAGCATAATCAGCATCCGAAAATCCAACCAGATCAAACTCTGAGCCCTTTGGATACCATAATCCTAGAGTTGGGGTGTGAGCCAAATATCGAAGAATTCGCATCACAGCTAAGTGATGCGACTCCTTTGGTGCCGCTTGAAATCGAGCACACATGCAAACACTAAGCATAATATCTGGCCTAGATACACATAGATAAAGTAAAGAACCAATCATGGAGCGGTATACCTTTTGATCGAACTCTTTACCATTGTCGTCGGGACCCAGATGATGTTTGGCTGGCATTGGTGTTGTGAAGCCTTTGCAGTCTTGCATACCAAACTTCTTCAGGCAATCTTTGAGATACTTCTCTTGAGATATGAAGATGCCATTGCGTTGTTGTCGTATTTGAAGACCGAGGAAGAATTTCAGCTCCCTCATCATGGACATCTGATATTGCTCTTGCATCATATATCCAAACTCTTCATTGTACTTCTGATTGGTGCAGCCGAAGATAATCTCATCCACATATATTTGGCACACAAACAGTTCACCATCATATGTCTTCATGAAGAGAGTGGGATCTAGGTAACCAGGTATGAAGCCTTTGCTCTTCAGGAAGTATTTGAGTGTGTCATACCAGGCCCGAGGGGCTTGTTTGAGGCCATACAGTGCCTTGTTGAGCTTGTATACCATGTTAGGATGTTTTGGATCTTCAAAGCCAGGCGGTTGTGCAACATATACTTCTTCTTCAATCTTGCCATTGAGAAAAGCACTCTTCACATCCATTTGATATAGAAGTATGTTATGATGATTTGCATAGGCCAGCAGTATGCGTATGGCTTCAAGTCTAGCCACAGGAGCAAATGTTTCATCGAAGTCAATGCCTTCCACTTGAGTATATCCTTGAGCAACAAGACGAGCTTTGTTTCTGACAACTTGACCATGCTCATCTTGCTTGTTGCGGTATATCCATTTGGTGCCTATTATATTGTGCTTCCGTGGATCAGTGTCAGGACCCCGATTCCAAGTCACATCGATCTAGCCGGTAACACCTCATATCACTTTGCGGCCTCACGCACGGTATCCCACGGGTGTCACCTTACCATGGCCTGGGACCGTTTGCGCCTTTTGGCTCACGTATATGATAGTGTCGCTAGCATCCATATGACAAAGAACCCGGGCCGACATGGCTAGTCATGAACCCAAAGCGGCACAGACCTATGGAGATAGGCATACATGAATCACATCGAGCATGTCGGTCATCAGCGATTGATTCCGGGCTGTAGCACTGGGCTAACAGGACTCCGGGGAACCCGGGCTGTAGGAGGCTAGGCAGGACTCCGGAAGTCACAGCGTGACATTTCCCCGAAGGGACAGACATAGGAACGAAGTGAAACACATGCCGTCCAGTCAAGTGTCCTGAACAGTAGTGCTAGGCTAGCAGGACTCCGGTGAACCGGGCTATAGCGGACTACTATTGCTCGAGGAACACTAGACTACATTTCCCCATAAGAAAGGCTGCCAAGGATAAACAACTAGATTGTCGGATCCCACTCATACCAAGCATTTCAATCATACACACAATATGCCCGATATGAGTACATACAACATGGCATCACAACAAAACTCTACAACTCAAGTACTTTATTTAAAGGCTCCAAGGAGCCATACATAACATGTTCATACAGATAGGGGTCACATGACCCGACCCTCAAGTCATACAAACATACAAGCACATGCGGAAGCAACTAGTCTGAGTACAGACTCTAGAAAGAAAGAAGGCTTCTCGAAGCCTATCTATCTACATAGGGCCCTCCATGGCCAGGATCACCACCTGGGTGGCTAGTCACTCGTCGACGTCAAGGTCTACATAGAACCCATCGGAGGGGGCGGTGTTGTCGTCTGAAAACAGTAATTAAGCAAACATGAGTACAAAGGTACTCAGCAAGTCTTACATCGGAACCTACTATACATGCTTATTCTCAAGAAGGTGGTGGGGTTAATGCAGCAAGCCAGCTTTGACTCTTGGCTAAGCTATCCTACGGAACTTCACCAGTAAAATAGTTTTCGCACACGAGTCCACTACTCACCAACACAATACTCCACCGGGGATCCTCCCTCGTCATCCTACGAGAGGGCCATCCTCGGTACTCACACTTATCTTGAGTCTTTTATTAGTACCCATTAACTTGTCTATGAACTGTATAGGCAACCAAGTAGTCCTTTACCACGGACGCGGCTATTCAAATAGTTTTATACCCTGCAGGGGTGTACTTCTTCATACATGCTTTCACCACTTACCGCCGTTTACACGACATGTACTCGGCAACCTTCAAGCGGAAGCCAGCGAGGGTGTCGGCCACGGCCTACCTAAACACTTAAGTCTCTAGTCCAGGTTTATCGCCTATCCAGGTTCCATCCGCAGGGAGTCCGGCCGAGGTTTCCACATATGGCCGCGAACGATGTGAACAGGGATCCCGAGACACCAAACGGGTGACTCGGTACACTGTGCCACGGTGTATCTACCGCAACATAGCCCACCCCTAGGGTCAGCGCTACGCACGACCGCCAACACATAACCTACAAACACCAGAAACTACTTGCAACTCCTGGACAGAGTACTAGGGTGGTTAAGAAGCCGAGAGGGTCAATTAAGGATCCCAATGCATGGTAGTAGCTGAATCTTAAATCACACATACAGATCTTAGTTCTTAGGGACGACCTCAATGAAACAACCCACCACGTACTCCTACATGGCCTCTCATCGATGCCTTTACCAAAACATGTTCAACACATCCCTCACATTACCAGCATAATCATTTCACTCTGGCCCATCACCCAGATGAACCAGACCTGACACAACTCTAAGCATAGCAGGCATAGCAAGGTAGGAATCACATACATGGCTCAATCAACTCCTACACGTGCTAGTGGGTTTCATCTAGTTACTGTGGCAATGACATGTCATGCAGAGGATAAGGGTTCAACTATCGTAGCACACAGCAGTTTGAATCGCGTTGTCTTAATGCAGTAAACAAGATCAGAAGCGAGAACATGGGTTTGTATCGGAATGATCAATGGTTGCTTGCCTGATGGAGTGGTAGTGGGATACTGCCCTTCAGTTGGATACTCGTGAATATCCTCGAAGGCAGAACCTACCACGAAGAACACATTGGAACACAATCAACACATGACGATATGCAAGAATATGATGCATGCTATGACATGGCAATATGAATGTGTCTTGGCCTAATGCAAGCTATAACAGAAAGGAATGAACTCATTTGAATCAAAGATTCAAATATTAGCTCATTAAACATGGCCTTAATAGTGCATTTCCTTATTCTGCTTAAACAGCAAGGTAAACTTGTTTTGTCATGCATGAAACCATTACAGATGGATATATTGAATTTTTCTAATCATTTTTCATATATAAATCTTTGCATTTGGAGCTATGGTTGATTTTCTATGATCTTTAGAAGTTTTAACTATTTTCTGGAAATTCCTGAATAAAAATAAATCCAGAAAATGCATTACTGCGTCAACATTGCATCATGCTGACCTCAGCAGGTCAAAGGCGCCAGCCCAGGTCAAACCTGACTGGTGGGCCCTTCTGTCAGCCTCTCAGCTAATTAACAGGATTAGATTAATACTAATTAGCTGTCAGTGGGGCCTGGGCCCACATGTCAGTGACTGATTTAATTAAAGTTAATTAAAACTAATCCTAAATTAGTTAGCAGACCGGCCCCACCTGTCGTAGACTCAGGGGGGGTCTACCTGGGCCCACCTAGGAGTCAAACTGGGTCAAACTCGCCGGCGACTCGACGCCGGCGAGGCCCGAGACGGTGGCGCAGCTCGGAAAACACCCACAGGGCACGGGCGAGGCCGTTCTTGGGCTCGTTGGAGAGCTCTTGCAGCCGCACATCTAGTGGTGGTGGAGGCCGGGCCTACGGTGGCCGGAGACGACGACGGCGAGCTCCAAGGCGGCGGCCGGAGTTCGGCCATGTGTGGGGAGTGGGCTGCGGCGTGCAAACACGGAAACTGAAGCGCTAGCGAGGCACTACGCGATGCGGCAAGCACGTTGCTTAGCACGGGAGGACCAAATGGTCGCCGGAGCGACGCCGGCAACGAGCTCGCGCGGAGACGAGCGTCGGCCATGGTGGAACTATGGCCTAGAGGGTGCAAACGCGTGGGAAAGAAGAGGGGAAAGGCGGCGGAGCTCACAGGGAGGTCGATGAGCAGCTCAGTGGGCTCGGGGGCGACCGGAGCGAGGCAAATCGATGAACAGCGTCCGGCGGGTACCGAGGTTGAAGACGATCCGATGGCGGCGATGCAGGGCCTCCGGCGATGCGTGGCTCAGTGGGAGGGCGAGGGCATCGCGGCGGAGCTTCTGGACAGGTCAGAGAGGCGAGGGGGTGACGGAGAGCATGACTACGGCGGTGAGACGGCGACAAGCTCGTTGGCCATGGTGCGGGAGAGGGTGAGGGAGACGAGGGGAGAGTGAGCGAGGATGAGAGGGGGACGTGGGGGTCGCGTGGCACCCCTAGGCGTCTCCAGGCGTCGGCGGAAGCAGGAGGTGGCCGGCGTGTGGCCGCAGGCGCCGGCCACGCGCTCCGCGTCCTTCTGGTGCGAGGAGGACGACGACTGGTAGAGCCAATAGGCTGGGCCGAGCCAGGTGGCTGGGCCAGCACAATTAAGGCCCAGGTGGGCTTCCCTCTCTCTCTCTCTCTTTATTTGTTTCTGTTTTTCTAATTAACTGCAACTGTTGGGCTTTAATTAAAATACTAAAACGTTTCCAAAAATCCTGAAAATAATTGTGGCCTCTATTTAGATTATTTCCAATAGCAAACATTTATTTCCAGGATTATTTGAGCATTTAAATTATTTTATAGCATTTAAATGCCCAAATTCAAATACTTATGATTTAATTCAATGACCTTCTATTGACCTAGAAAATTGTGCACCAATTTTGCCAGAGGTTTTAACCCAAGACAAGGAGGGTGAACTTTTTAGAAGGGCATTTCAGGTTCATTGAAAATAATTTTAGTAAACCCTAGTTGTTTCCAGGGGGTGTTGGGGGTTTCTGCTTTCCCCATTTCAAATTTAAGAGAAATTTAAACATGATGCACACTCTAATGCTTGAAGTAGCTAGGGTGTGACAATCAGGACGCTTAACTAGTTCCCATACATTATTCAGCTCAAACTGTTGAAGCTCTTCTTGCATAGCTTGAATCCATTCAGGTTCCATGAAGGCTTCTTTAACTTTCTTGTGTTCTGTTATTGAGACGAACGCGAAGTGCCCACAGAAATTTGCTAGCTGAGTTGCCCTTGAACGAGTGAGTGGACCGGGTGCATTGATGCTATTAATTATTCTTTCAATCTGCACTTCATTGGCAATGCGAGGATGTACAGGGCGAAGACTTTGCTCTTGCTGATCATTGTCGTTGTTAGAAGGAATGTCTTCAGGCTGAGCATTGTCTTCATGTTGATTAGGTGCTGAGATGATAAGTTCTTCTTCAGGATGAGCTTCAGAAGGTATAATTTCTCCAGTTCCCATTAGCTTGATTGATTCACTGGATGGAACTTCATCTAGCACATTTGGCAGTTGCTCTCTTTGTGAACCGTTGGTTTCATCGAACCGCACATCCACTATTTCAACCACTTTGTAATGAAAGAGATTAAAGACTCTGTAGGAGTGCGAATCCTTTCCATATCCAAGCATAAAACCCTCATGTGCTTTTGGTGCAAACTTTGAGGTGTGATGTGGGTCCTTGATCCAGCACCTTGCGCCAAATACTCTGAAGTAACTAACATTTGGCTTCTTGCCAGTAAGGAGCTCATAAGATGTCTTGTTCAGAAGCTTGTGAAGATAAACATGATTGATTGTATGGCATGCAGTGTCAATGGCTTCAGGCCAGAATTTTCTTGGGGTCTTGTATTCATCTAGCATCGTTCTGGCCATCTCAATGAGTGTTCTGTTCTTGCGTTTGACGACGCCATTCTGCTGTGGCGTGTATGGGGCTGATAATTCATGTGTGATGCCCAAGGTATCAAGATATGTATCAAGGCCAGTGTTCTTGAATTCAGTGCCATTGTCACTTCTGATGTGCTTTATCTTGGCGCCATAATTGTTCATAGCTCGATTGGCGAAGCGGTGTTCCTCTTGCATGTATTCTCATACAATATAATATATATTTTTTATAATATATATTTTTTGTTAATAAAAATCGCTAAAAATAAGGAGAATTTGGCCATCGTGATTAGGGTCGCTCTTTTTTTCCTTGGGAAACAAATGAAGTGGTTGGATTGGAGTTCGTCTCCGCCAATTAGAGATACGGTGCTGACCCAAGCTGAGTGAGTGAAGGCTGCGAGCGTGGAACTTTACGAGATGAAATAGGGAAAGACAGAAGATAGAATAGAACTTAAAAGGATAATTGAAGTGACTCGTCTTCGAATCTACTTTGGTTGGAGTTCGAAAAAGGAATAAAAATGCGGGTCGGAACTTACCCGACAAGGAATTTCGCTACCTTAGGACCGTTATAGTTATGGCCGCCGTTCACCGGGGCTTCGGTCGCCGGCTTCCCTGTCATCAGTTCACCAACTTCCTTGACCTTCCGGCACTGGGCAGGCGTCAGCCCCCATACATGGTCTGAAGACATCCTGCACTTCATTCTTGTAAAGGATTATGTGCACCCAAGTATATCTAGAATAATCATCAACAATGACAAAGCCATAGAGACAAGCAGTAGTAGTAAGAGTTGAGTAATGAGTGGGACCGAAAAGATCCATGTGAAGCAGTTCGAAGGGTCGAGTAGTGGTCATGATTGTCTTCGAGGGATGTTTGGCCCTCGTCATCTTCCCTGCTTCACAGGCACCGCATAAGTGATCTTTCTTGAACTTGACGCCCTCGATGCCTATGACATGCTTCTTCTTTGCCAGGGTGTGGAGGTTCCTCATGCCAGCATGCCCAAGCCTCCGATGCCAGAGCCAGCATTCTGAAGCTGTTGCTAGAAGACATACGGCAAGCTATGGTCCTGCTGAGAAATCTACCACGTACAAATCATCTTTTCGATACCCTTCAAATACTAGAGATTTTTCAGATTCCATTAGAACAATGCAACGATATTTTCCAAACATTACGATCATGTTCAAATCGCAAAGCATTGAGACAGACATTAAGTTTAAGCCAAGGGATTCAACAAGCATGACTTTATCCATGTGTTGATCCCTTGAGATTGCAACTCTACCTAGACCCAATACCTTACTTTTACCAGTGTCAGCAAATGTGATGTGGCTCTTGTCGGATGGACGTAAGGTTGAGTCCATAAGAAGGCTTCTTTTGCCAGTCATGTGATTTGTACACCCACTATGAATAATCCATTCTGAAGACACTGATGTCATACCCTACAGTGCAGTTAGCGGGATAGGCTTCACCAAGAGCATTGTGAAGCAAAAACATTTGACGAACCAATGGGTTATGAAAGCTTAGATCCAGATTAGGACTAATAGGGAGAGTAGCAAGCGATTCAGGAACGAAGTACATAGTAAGACCATTCGGGCATTTGATCTTGCGCCCTACAAGATGTTTAAGGTCTCCAACAATAGCGTCAGACGATTTTGGTTTTCTACTGGAGACCTTTCCCTGCAAAAGAGAGTTAAGCTTTCTTAGCCACCCACATCTTCAAGGGTGGCTTAGAAGCAATAAGTCTAAGTGCAGCATCTGAGAACTTCGGCTTTGGAGCCCTAGCAAACTGTCTTGCAGGCGGACAACAGTACTCATAAGAATAAGCAGAATAGTTCTTGGTCTTATGAACATGGCGGTTTGATGAACCACTCTCATATTCATATGCCTGAGTATGGTTTCCTTGCAAAACATTTGCGTTAGTGCGACTCAGGTGAGTCCTCCTGTCTGTATGAAGCCTTTGGACTGTATGAAGCCTTTGGTCTGAGGTTTGTCTTCTTCACGTGAGGTGTCATGATGGCATTCACAGGAAGATTCTCCAGACACCTTTTCGGAACCCAGATCTTCTTCATAGGCGGTCCATTCCTGCAGTTAGTACCAATGTACCTGGCAAACACTTCACCATTCTGATTCTTAAACAGTATATAGTTTGCATCAAAGGATTCATCAATGATAATGGGGTTAGCACAAGTGAAGCCAGATAGATTGGATGGATCTGCAGAAGGTTCCTTTACAGCAACCCACATGGTTTTGGGATACTGCTCAGGTTTCCAGTAAGAGCCATCAACATTCATTTTCCTTACGAACCCAGCACCCTCTTTCCTCGGGTTTCGGTTCAGAATCTGCTTTTTGAGGACATCACATAGTGTCTGATGCCCTTTAAGACTTTTGTACATCCCTGTTTCGAGCAATGTCTTCAACCTAGCATTCTCATCAGCAATAGCAGTGGTATCCTCAGCAGAGGGGTTAGTTACCACATCAACAGTTGACGATATTGCAACAGTAGTAGCAGTAGAACATTCAGCAACAGAAGTAGCATTATCACGCTCAATGCATTTAAGACATGGTGGTTCAAATCCTTCCTGAGCGGGACTGATCTATTTGGCGCGAAGTGACTCGTTTTCCTTTTGAAGATCTTCATGAGCCGCTCTCAATTTCTCAAGATCTTGCTTCCTTTGAAGATAATCATAGGAAAGCTTTTCATGAGTTGTTGAGAGAGTTTCATGACGACTTTCAAGTTCCTGATACTTAACATGAAGATTTTTTATGTCTTCAATTAAGGATTCAGATCGAGTCATTTCAGCACCTAATAGATCGTCGCTTCTGTCTAACAGTTTTTGAATATGTTCCATAGCTTTCTGTTGTTCAGTTGCAATTTTAGCAAGTGTTTTGTAGCTGGGTTTTGAACCACAATCAGAGTCATCGTCACTAGATGTTTGATAGTAAGTAGTGCGTGTGTTTACCTTGGCACCGCGTGCCATGAAGCAGTAGGTAGAAGCGAAGTAGTCCTTGTCATTTGCATCGATGTCGGTGATGAAGTCATTGTCTTCAGTGTTGAAGATGGACTTGGCAACATATGCTGTAGCCAGACTTGCGACGCCTGAATCGGACTCCTCCTTAGACTCCACCTCCGCCTCCTTAGAAGCAGACTCCTCCTCTGAATCCATTTCCTTGCTAACAAACGCACGTGCCTTGGCAGATGAGCTCTTCTTGTGTGATGAAGACTTTGAGGAAGACTTGGAAGAAGACTTTGAGTATTTCTTCTTCTTGTTGTTGTCAGAGTCATATTCCTTGCTCTTCTTCTTCTTTTTTGTTCTCATTGTCCCACTTTGGACACTCAGAGATGAAGTGGCCAAGTTTCTTACACTTGTGACATGTTTTCTTCTTGTAGTCATGAACAGAAGCTTCATCATTCCTTGAGCTTGATCGGGAAGACTTTCTGAAGCCTTTCTTCTTGGTGAATTTTTGGAACTTCTTGACAAGCATAGCAAGTTCCCTTCCAATGTCTTCAGGATCATTAGAACTGCTGTCAGATTCTTCTTCAGGTGAGGAGACAGCTTTTGCCTTCAGGGCACGAGTTCGCCCATAGTTTGGACCGTAGATATCTCTTTTCTCAGAAAGCTGAAACTCATGTGTGTTGAGCCTCTCAAGTATGTCAGATGGATCGAGTGTCTTGAAATCAGGACGTTCTTGAATCATCAGGGCTAGGATGTCAAACGAACTATCAAGTGATCTTAGTAGTGTCTTGATGACTTCATGTTTGGTGATCTCAGTAGCGCCGAGGGCTTGAAGCTCATTTGTGATGTCAGTGAGTCGGTCAAATGTGTGCTGGACATTCTCATTGTCATTTCGCTTGAAGCGGTTGAAGAGGTTGCGGGGGACACTGATTCTCTGATCTCTCTGGGTTGAGACGCCTTCATTGACCTTGGAGAGCCAGTCCCAGACCAGCTTAGATGTCTTCAAAGCACTCATACGGCCATACTGTCCTTTGGTCAGATGATCACATATGATATTCTTGGCAGTAGAGTCCAGTTGAACGAATTTCTTAACATCAGCAGCAGTGACACCTTCTCCAGCCTTGGGAACGCCGTTCTCGACGACATACCATAGGTCGACGTCAATGGCTTCAAGATGCATGTGCATCTTATTCTTCCAGTAGGGATATTCTGTTCCATCAAAGACAGGGCACGCAACAGAGACTTTAATTATCCCTGCAGTCGACATAGCTAAAACTCCAGGTGGTTAAACCGAATCACACAGAACAAGGGAGCACCTCACTCTGATACCAATTGAAAGTGCGTTATATTGACTAGAGGGGGGTGAATAGGCGATTTTTATGAAAGTCTTCAAAACGTGGGAGTTATGAAGACAAATGATAGAAATAAACCTAATACCCTGCAGCGGAAGGTAGACTACACTAGGCAAGCCATAGTCAAGTATTCAATAGAGTGAAAGCACAATGACTTAATAGCAGCAATGTAGTAAGGATCAGGTAGGAAGATATTATGAATCCTAACAGAACATGCAGTCACTCAGTGAAGACAAAAGATAGTGCAAACATACAATGACTTCACAAGGAGCAACAGTAAGTAAAGGGAAGGGAAGATGAAACCAGTGACTCGTTGAAGACAATGATTTGTTGGACCAGTTCCAGTTGCTGTGATAACTGTACGTATGGTTGGGGCGGCTAGGTATTTAAACCTTAGGACACACAGTACCGGACACCCAGTCCTGAACACGCAGCTCAGGACACCCAGTCCTCACCGTATTCCCCTTGAGCTAAGGTCACACAGACCTCGCCCAATCACTCTGGTAAGTCTTCAAGGTAGACTCCCAAACCTTCACAGACTTCGTTCACCGGCAATCCACAATGTCTCTTGGATGCTCAGAACGCGACGCCTAACCGGCTGGAGGATGCACAGTCCTCAAGTGTAATAAGTCTTCAGATCACACAGATAAGAAGACTTAAGTGATGCCTAATTCTCTTTGGCTCTGGGTGGTTAGGGCTTTATCCTCGCAAGGAATTCTCTCTCAAAGGCTTCGAGGTGGGTTGCTCTCAAACGACAAAAGCCGTACTCTGAATCTGAGCAGCCAACCGTTTATGGTTGTAGGGGGTGGGCTATTTATAGCCACTTGGCAACCCGACCTGATTTGTCCGAAATGACCCTGGGTCACTAAGGAACTGACACGTGTTCCAATGGTCAGATTTCAAACTCACACGACAACTTTACTTGGGCTACAAGCAAAGCTGACTTGTCCGACTCTGGACAAGATTCGCTCTCATAGTCTTCACTCAAAGACATAGGTTTTAGTTTAGGCATCACTTCAATCATTCTGACTAGTTCTCTTGGACCCCACTTAACAGTACGGTGGTTCCTATGACTCAACACAAAAGAAAAAGAACTACGAAAGATCTAAGTCTTTGAGCTCCATAGGCTTCATGTGGTGTCTTCTCTTGTCATAGTCTTCAATGTGAATATCTTCATATACCACCTTTGACTTCAATGTCTTCATACATTTTTAGGGGTCATCTCTGATAGGAAAACCGAATCAATGAGGGACTTCTACTTGTGTTATCCTGCAATTCTCACAAACACATTAGTCCCTCAACTAGGTTTGTCGTCAATACTCCAAAACCAACTAGGGGTGGCACTAGATGCACTTACAGGTACGCTTAAGCCCCTGGCGTATTAGCCATACTAGAGTGTACGGGTTCTTAATGTCATGAATGAACATATATATAAAAAAGAATAGAGAATGCGGTAATAGTTTAGTGCTATGCATTGTTTATTCAAAAAGGTGCGTCGAAGCAGAATGATACAAGTAGTGCGATAAGCAAAAAGTAAGACTATTTGACATGTCCCCTCCAAGGGCAAGCTGAGGAATGGTATTTAAAACAGGTATTTCACTCGTTATCAGAGACCACCTGGGAATTCCATGGTGCAACGTAGGTTTCTGCCTCCTTGGTTGTTGTATCGTGTGTCCGGCAATCGTACTGCCGGACGAGGTTTCCAGAGAGTAAAGTCCTGAAAGAGAGAAAAAATAACAAAGTGTGAAGCCCCTAGTGCGGTTGAGCTACGTTTTGGGGCGTGCTGTAGTCGTGCCCCCACACCTATGCCCATGGTATTTTCAATGCGTAATTATGTACGCGTGGCGCGGATTTCGCCATTTGGCTGGGACTAAGGTGGGGGCCGCATAGCTATGCGAGCTCGGAACGTGCCAGGCAGGTCTTGTTGCAGATTACTTCGGGCGCGCTTGACGTTGTCCGGGTGTTGAATCACCGAACTGGTGGATTGCCTGAAGAGGCTGCTTTGTGCTTCTGCTGCGAGGGCCGCAGTGTGCTCCTCCGTGCAGAGAGAGCGCTCTGTGTTTCCATTGACTGTGATGACCCCCCGAGGTCCTGGCATCTTGAGCTTGAGGTATGCATAATGCGGTACCGCATTGAATCTTGCAAATGCGGTTTGCCCGAGCAGTGCGTGATAGCCACTACGGAACAGGACTATATCAAAGATTAACTCCTCGCTTCGGAAGTTATCTGGGGATCCGAAGACCACTTCCAGTGTGACTGAGCCTATGCAATGGGCCTCTACACCTGGTATGACGCCTTTGAAAGTCGTTTTTGTGGGTTTGATCCTTGAGGGGTCTATACCCATTTTGCACACTGTGTCCTGATAAAGCAGGTTCAGGCTGCTGCTGCCGTCCATAAGGACTCGGGTGAGGTGAAATCCATCGATGATTGGGTCTAGGACCAGTGCGGCGAATCCGCCATGACAGATACTAGTGGGGTGGTCCCTGCGATCGAAGGTGATCGGACAGGAGGACCATGGGTTGAACTTTGGGGCGACTGGCTCCAATGCATATACGTCCCTTAGCGCACGCTTCCGCTCCCTCTTGGGGATGTCGGTTGCGTATATCATGTTCACTGTCCGCACTTGTGGGGGGAACCTCTTCTGTCCTCCGGTGTTTGGCGGCCGGAGCTCCTCCTCGTCATCGCTATGTAACCCCTTATCTTTGTTCTCGGCATTTAACTTGCCGGCCTACTTGAACACCCAACATTCCCTGTTGGTGTGGTTGTCTGGCTTGTCGGGGGTGCCGTGTATTTGACACGAGCGATCGAGTATACGGTCCAAACTGGACGGGCCCAGAGTGCTTCTTTTGAATGGCTTTTTCCACTGACTGGGTTTAGAGCCTCTGAATCCGGCATTGGCTGTCGTATCCTCGGTATTGTCGCTGTTGATGCCACGCTTGTGTTTGTTGCAACGTGACCTGCCATTGCTATCCTTGGTATCCGAAGTACCATGGTGCTTTGATATATTATTGCTGTGAGCCAGCCAACTGTCCTCTCCCGCGCAAAAGCGGGTCATGAGTGTCATGAGAGCTGCCATAGATTTCGGCTTTTCCTGGCCAAGGTGCTGGGCGAGCCACTCGTCGCGGATGTTGTGCTTAAAAGCTGCTAGGGCCTCTGCATCCGGACAGTCAACAATTTGTTTTTTCTTTGTTAGGAACTGTGTCTAGAATTGCCTGGCCGATTCCTCTGGCTGCTGAATTATGTGGCTCAAGTCATCGGCATCTGGTGGTCGCACATAAGTGCCTTGGAAGTTGTCGAGGAATGCGGCTTCTAGATCTTCGCAACAGGCAATGGATTCTGCTAGTAGGCTGTTGAGCCAATGCCGAGCTGGTCCTTTGAGCTAGAGTGGGAGGTATTTGATGGCGTGTAGATCGTCACCGCGGGCCATGTGGATGTGCAGGAGGAAGTCCTCGATCCATACCGCAGGATCTGTTGTACCGTCGTATGATTCGATATTTAGGGTTTGAAACCCTCTGGTATTTGGTGATCCATTACTTCGTCTGTGAAGCATAGGGGATGTGCGACGCCTCTATACTAGGCTATGTCGCGACGTAGCTCAAATGAGTCTTGTCCGCTGTGTTCGGCCCGGCCGGATTTACTTTTACTGTATCCGGTGTGATGGTTATCGTCTCGCGTAGTGGCGCGCCCTCGTGATCCATAGATCGATCTTGCGTGTTTTGCTTTGTCCTCCAATACGTCTCGCAGGTCTAGCGTGTTTCCCCGTGCCTTGACATTTTTATTTGAGTGGCGTCAGGGTGCGGGCTAAGCTTTTGGCTGAAATGCCTCTCTGTCGCGGCCACGAGGTGGCCGATCAGCCGCGTCATACGCTGGAGATGTAGGTTTTAATGCTTCCTCCTCCAGTTGAGGTAGCAACCTGCGCTTTCGGTAACTCTTGGAGGGGCGTTTGAGTTCATATTCCTCGGGCACAAGGACTTCAGTCCATTTGTCAGCTAGCAAATCTTGATCAGCTTGAAGTTGTTGTTGCTTTTTCTTAAAGCTATTTGCCGAGGCTATAAGCCGGCGCTTGAAGCGCTCTTGCTCGACGGGATCCTCAGGAATGACAAATTCGTCATCATCGAGGCTTGCCTCGTCTTCGGAGGGAGGCATGTAATTATCATCCTCCGCCTCTCCATCTGCCACTCTCTCGGGAGGGCTGGCTTCTCCATCATCCTGCTCTAAATCTTGCTGGAGGGGATTGTCATCATCTTTGGCACTATGCGGAGTGCTATTATCTCCTGTGTCGGTATCACCGCTTTTGCTTCGGCGAGACTTAGAGCGGCGCCGCTATCGTCGGCGCTTGGGTTGCTTCTTGGAGGGGTCATCCTCCGCTGTCCCGTCGCCATTGCCTTTTTTGGGTGTGTCCACCATGTATATATCATATGATGAGGTGGCTGTCCAGTGCCCTGTGGGCAGTGGTTCCTGTTCGTCTCCTGCATCGTCGTCCATACCGTCGATGTCTTTGGAGTCGAAGAGTGTGTCAGTCAAATCATCAACAGTGGCTACTAAGTGGGTGGTGGGTCGGCGGCGAATTTCTTCGTCATCCGCATCCCAATCCTGCCGGACATAGTTCGGCCAGGACTCTCTTGACAAGGAGAGAGACCTTAATGAGTTCAGTATGTCGCCGAAGGGCGAGTGCTGAAAGATATCCGCGGAGGTGAACTCCATGATCGGCGCCCAGTCGGATTCGATAGGCACGGGCGTAGGCGGTTCGGAGTCCATGGCCGGGGAAGAATCCGGTAGTTTGGCGTCATGGCTCTCGTGAAGGGTAAGGTCGATACTTGGCTCGATCGCCACTGAGAATGCGGCCTCCGTGGCAGGGGTCTATCCACCCGTCCATGGATGGCGCAATTGGCTCCGAATTGAGGGTCGGAGCGGTTGCCGGTGCGGTCTCCTGAACACTGTCCGATGGTAGAGCTAAATCATGCTCATCATGACCGTGCGGCGCACTCGGCAGGGGCTCGAATCCGTCGAAGATCAAGTCTCCACGGATGTCGGTCGTGTAGTTTAAGCTTCCAAACCTGACCTGGTGGCTAGGGGCGTAACTCTCGATCTGCTCCAGATGGCCAAGCGAGTTGGCCCGCAGTGCGAAGCTGCCGAATACAAAGATCTGTCCGGGGAGAAAAGTCTCACCCTGGACTGCATCGGTATCGATGATCAAAGGAGCCATCAAGACTAACGATGACAACACAGAGGAACTCTCAATGAAAGCACCAATGTCGGTGTCAAAACCGGTGGATCTCGGGTAGGGGGTCCTGTCGGGGATATAACAATTTGTGTAAGCCGGCCTGAAGGGGTCGGGTTATGAAAAGAGGATTATCATGCAAAGCCCAGGATCAATCATGAAGATGGAGGTTCAGTAAAGGGTCTAAAGCCCACGGGCGACTTATGGCCCGTAGTGATAAACCGTCGTAGTGGTGTGACTTGTATCATAAGGTAGAATTGACTAGTCACCAAGCCGGACACTGTGTATGAGCTGGCCGGGACTCTATAGGCCACCGGGCGTCAACCCAAGTATATAAGGGGACGACTCGGTGGCGGCTTAGGTTAAGAAACAACCAAATTGATAACCAAGCCGGCGAGTTGAGCCCCTTGGAGATCGAAACTTCAACAATACCAATCCCAACTAGACATAGGCTTTTACCTTCATCGTAAGGGGCCAAACTAGTATAAAAACTCTCTCGTGTGTCCCTTGTCCCGATTAACCCCTTTAAGCTTCCTAGTGTGATGGCCCTACGACTAAGTCCTTGCTCTAGGACATATGCCGTATCAACTCCACGACAGGTCCCGAACTTTGCGTCTAAGGCGGATGGTAACAGGAGGCTGGGGACACGATGTTTACCCAGGTTCAGGCCCTCTTGATGGAGGTAATACCCTATGTCCTGCTTGATTATTCTTGATAATATGAGTAGTACAAGAGTTGATCTACCACGAGATCAGAGAGGCTAAACCCTAGAAGCTAGCCTATGGTATGATTGTTGTTCTTCGTCCTACGGACTAAACCCTCCGGTTTATATAGACACCAGAGGGGGCTAGGGTTACACAGAGTCAGTTACAAGGAAGGATATCTACATATCCATATTGCCAAGCTTGCCTTCCACGCCAAGGAGAGTCCCATCCGGACATGGGACAAAGTCTTCAATCTTGTATCTTCATAGTCCAATAGTCTGGCCAAAGGATATAATCCGGCTATCCGGATACCCCCTAATCCAGGACTCCCTCAGAGACCATCTTCATCCTACGCCTCCTACGGATTAATAAACCTCAGGTCATCCACTTGAGGGAAATTTTCTACTGTCCTACAAACCTCTGCACTTGGAGGCCCGACAACGTCTACAAGAAGAAGGTTGTGTAGTAGACATCAAGCTCTTTTCTGGCGCCATTGCCGGGGAGGTTAGCGCTTGAAGGTATATATTTAGATCTTGCAATCGAGTCTTTTATTTTCTTGTTTTATCACTAGTTTAGTTTATAAAAGAAAATTACAAAAAAATATGGAATTAAGTTTGCCTCATACGCTTCATCTTTTTAATATCTTTTGTGAGTATGATGGAAAGGAAGATTGTGCCAAAGTGTTAGAAGAAGAATGCATTAAAATGTTGGGCACTAAATCTTTGAATAATGAGCATGATTGCAATGTTGTTAGTATGAAATCCTTGAGTATCCATAATACTAATGATGATTGCACTAGTTATGATGAAAATGTCTCCTATAAACATGTCAATTTTTGTGGAGTGCATTGGGTTTGCAAGTACACACCAAATAGGGAAGATAGATATTGCAAGAGGCATAAGCATTTAGAAACTAAATGGTTGCAAGAAAGGCTAGATGTTTGTGCTAAAAATTTAAATTTTCTTGGCCGTACTTGTGAACTTTGCAATGAACATGGTCATTTAACCATCCGATGCAAATTGTTTCATGATCTAATCGTTTCCAAAAATTGTGATGACTTGATTTCTCTTGCACACCATAATGAACTTAGTTTGCTTATGGGTTATGAAGAAATGCAACGTATAACTAACTATCTTCCAGTATTTTCTTGTGATAAACTTCTTGGCTTTGATCTAGAGGAAATTTATATGTATTGTGCGGTGAATTGTATTGAAAATCCTTATATTGCCAACTACCTAAAGAAAACAAAAGAAATATAAGATGAAGAGAATACTAATGAAAGGGAAGAGACTTCCAAATACCCTCCTATTATTTCTTATGATGAATCAGGTAACGAGGAGGAGCCTCCTATTCAACCAATCTCATTAATAAGGAGCTCCAAAAAGAGGATTGAACCCGTACATGATGTGGTGAAGAAGAAGAAAAGAAAAAGGAAGAGAGGTAAAAAGATATCTCTCCCAAATAATGCTGCTCCTATTACTATTGTACCTCATGAAAATATAATTGTGGAAGATAATGAAACTTCTCATGATCTTGAAAATCTTTTTGGCACTTGCTTGGAAGAATATGATAATTGCTATACTATTGGTGCTATCCATACTATTAATGATGAGAGTGATTATGCTTATGATATGAAAAGGCCCAAGCTTGGGGATGCTATGTTTGATGAAGATGATGTTTTTGAGAATATATTTGCTGCAATTAATGTTAGTCCCAAGCTTGGGGAAGCTATGTTTAATGAACATGATATTTGTAGTCTCCCAAGTTTTGATATGCAAATTTATTATGATAATAGCATGCCTCCTACTAATGATGATTATATTGATGAAAGTGGATTTGGAGAGGTCATGACTTTATTTAGTAATGATTACACTATCTTGGAAGAGGTTTCAATCGATTATGATGAGAACAAAGTTGCTACTTATGATAATTATTGTGATGATACATATGCTATAAAAAGTAGTGATGATTATATTTATAAAACTTGTCATGATTATGATTACCTTTTTTCTGAACATTACTCTTTTAATGTGGAAACAATTTATAGTATTCAAGTGTGTTATGATACTCCCACTATTCCGATCGAGAAGAATTTTGCTTATGTAGAGAGTAGTAAATTTTCTATGCTTGTAGATCATGAAAAGAATGCTTTAGGCGCTGGTTATATTGTTGAATTCATTCATGATGCTACGGAAAATTATTATGAGGGAGTAATATATTCTTGTAGGAATTGCAATAATATCAAGTTTCCTCTCTATGTGCTTAAAGTTTTGAAGTTATGCTTGTTTTACCTTCCTATGCAAGTTGATTCTTGTTCCCACAAGTTGTTTGCTCACAAAATCCCTATGCATAGGAAGAGGGTTATAATTAAATGTGCTAGTCATATTCTTCATGATATTTTCTTGATGTTTCAATTCTTATCTTTTATGAGAGCATCATTGAAATCATCGTGCCTAGCTTGGGGCGTTAAACGATAGCGCTTGTTGGGAGGCAACCCAATTTTATTTTTGTTCCTTGCTTTTTGCTCATGTTTAGTAATAAATAATTCATCTAGCCTCTGTTTAGATGTGGTTTCATTGTTTTCATTAGTGTTTGTGCCAAGTAGAACCTTTGGGAAGACTTGGGGGAAGTCTTTGCGATCATGCTGTTAAAAACAGAAACTTTAGCGCTCACGAGATTTGCTGCCATTTCTTATTGGAGAGTGATATTTAGTTAATTATTTTTTCAGATGATTAATAGATAAATTCCTCACTTGCATTAATTTATTTGAGAATTTTATGAGTTCCATAAGTATATGTTTGATCCGGATTACTACAGACTGTTCTGTTTTTGACAGATTCTGTTTTCTATGTGTTGTTTGCTTATTTTGATGCATCTATGGCTAGTAAAAGAGTTTATAAACCATAGAGAAGTTGGAATACAGTAGGTTTAACACCAATATAAATAAATAATGAGTTCATTACAGTACCTTGAAGTGGAGTTTTGCTTTCTTTCGCTAACGGAGCTCATGAGTTTTCTGTTAAGTTTTGTGTTGTGAAGTTTTCAAGTTTTGGGTAAAGATTCGATGGACTATGGAATAAGGAGTGGCAAGAGCCTAAGCTTGGGATTCGCAAGGAACCCCAAGGTAATATTCAAGGACAACCAAGATCCTAATCTTGGGGATGCCCCGGAAGGCATCCCCTCTTTCGTCTTCGTTCATCGGTAACTTTACTTGGAGCTATATTTTTATTCACCACATGATATGTGTTTTGCTTGGAGCATCATTTTATTTTATTTATTTATTCTTGCTGTTTGAATAAAATACCAAGATCTTAAATTCTTAGATGTTAGAGAGTCTTCACATAGTTGCATAATTATTTGACTACTCATTGATCTTCACTTATATCCTTCGGAGTAGTTTGTTGTTGCTCTAGGTCTTCACTTATATCCTTTTAGAGCACGGTGGTGGTTTTATTTTATAGAAATAGATGAACTCTCATGCGTCACTTATATTATTTTGAGATTCCTAAACAGCATGGTAATTTGCTTTGGCTATGAAATTAGTCCTAATATGATGGACATCCAAGAGGGATATAATAAAAACTTTCATATAATTGCATTGAATACTAAGAGAAGTTGGATACTTGATGATTGTTTTGAGATATGGAGATAGTGATATCAAAGTTGTGCTAGTTGGGTAGTTGTGAATTTGAGGAATACTTGGGTTGAAGTTTGCAAGTCCCGTAGCATGCACGTATGGTAAACGTTGTGTAACAAATTTGAAACATAAGGTGTTATTTGATTGTCTTCCTTCTGAGTGGCGGTTGGGGACAAGCGATGGTCTTTTCCTACCAATCTATCCCCCTAGGAGCATGCGCGTAATGCTTGGTTTTTGATGACTTGTTGATTTTTGCAATAAGTATGTGAGTTCTTTATGACTAATGTTGATTCCATGGATTATACCCATGTTGAGTCCATGGATTATACCCACTCTTACCCTTCCATCATTGCTAGCCTCTTCGGTACCGTGCATTACCCTTTCTCACATTGAGAGTTGGTGCAAACTTCGCAGGTGCATCCAAACCCGTGATATGATACGCTCTATCACACATAAACCTCCGTATATCTTCCTCAAAACAGCCACTGAGGGAGTCCTGGACTAGGGGGTGTTTGGATAGCCGGACTATACCTTCAGCCGGACTCCTGGACTATGAAGATACAAGATTGAAGACTTCGTCCCGTGTTCGGAAGGGACTTTCCTTGGTGTGGAAGGAAAGCTTGGCGATACGGATATTCAGATCTCCTACCATTGTAATCGACTTTGTGTAACCCTAAACCTCTCCGGTGTCTATATAAACCGGAGGGTTTTAGTCTGTAGTACAATATAGACAACAACAATCATACCATAGGCTAGCTTCTAGGGTTTAGCCTCTCCGATCTCGTGGTAGATCTACACTTGTACAACCCATATCATCAATATTAATCAAGCAGGACGTAGGGTTTTACCTCCATCGAGAGGGCCCGAACCTGGGTAAAACTTCCTGGCCCCTTCCTTGTGTTACCATCCGGCCTAGATGCACAGTTCGAGACCCCCTACCCGAGATCCGCCGGTTTTGACACCGACATTGGTGCTTTCATTGAGAGTTCCTCTGTGTCGTCACCGTCAGGCTCGATGGCTCCTACGATCATCAATAGCAATGCAGTACAGGGTGAGACCTTCCTCCTCGGACAGATCTTCGTCTTCAGCGCCTTCGCACTGCGGGCCAATTCACTTGGCCGTCTGGAGCAGATCGAAAGCTACGCCCCTGGTCGTCAGGTCAGATTCGGAAGTTTTAAACTACACGGCTGACATCCGCGGAGACTTGATCTTCGATGGATTCGAGCCACTGCCGAGCGCGCCGCACTGTCCCGACGAGCATGATCTAGCTCTACCACCGAACAGTGCCCTGGAGGCCGCACCCGCATCAGCTTCGACCCTTAAGTCGCAGCCAACTACGCCGATCGAGGATGGGCGGTTGGACGCCACCTCGAGGGCTGCGATCCCAATGGCGATTGAGCCGAACACCAGCCCCATACTCCGCAAGATTCGTGACTCCAAGGAGCCGGACTCCTCTTCGGACTCTGAACCCTCCGTGCCCCTGCCAATTGAATCCGATTGGGCGCCGATCACGGAGTTTACTTCCGCGGACATCTTTCAGCACTTGCCTTTCGGCGATATTCTAAAGACACTGAAGTCTCTCTCTTTATCAGGAGAGTCCTGGCCGGACTACGGTCAGCAAGGTTGGGATTCGGACGATGAAGAAATTCAAAGCCCACCCACCACCCACTTTGTAGCCACAGTCGACGATTTAACAGACATGCTCGACTTCGACTCCGAAGACATCGACGGTATGGACGCCGATTAAGGAGATGATGAAGAACCAGCGCCTACTAGGCCCTGGAAAGCCACCTCGTCATATGACATATACATGGTGGACACCCCAAAAGAAGGAGATGGCGATGGAACATCGGAGGATGACCCCTCCAAGAAACAGCCTAAGCGCCGGCGTCAGTGGCGCCGCTCAAAATACCGCCAAAACAAACACGGCAATTCTAGCACGGGAGATAATAATACTCTGGAAAGCGCCAAAGAAAATCCCCTCGAGCAAGATTTAGCACAGGAGGATGGAGAAACCAGTCCTCATGAGAGAGCGGCTGACAGAGAGGTCGAGGACGATAATTATATGCCTCCCTCCGAAGATGAGGCAAGCCTCGACAACGACGAATTCGTCGTGCCAGAGGATCCCGTCGAACAAGAGCGTTTTCAACGCAGGCTTATGGCCACGGCAAGAAGCCTCAAGAAAAAATAGCAACAGCTTAAAGCTGATCAAGATTTGCTAGTTGAAAGATGGACTGAAGTCCTTGCAGCCGAAGAGCATAAACCCGAACGCCCCTCCAAGAGCTACCCAAAGCGCAGGTTGCTACCCTGATTAGAGGAGGAAGCACTTGATGCGGCCGACCGGCCACCTCGTGGCCGCGACAGAGAGGCCTCTCGGCCCTCCACTCAAGCCGCACCCCGTACCAAGGCACAGGAATATGCGCCGGACTTACAAGATATGTTGGAAGACAAGGCAAGGCAAACAAGATCGATCTATGGATCGCGTGGGCGCCCCATGGCTCGTGACGGTAACCGTCACGCCGGCCACAAATTTGGCAGGGCCGAACACAGTAGACAAAGCTCATTGGAGCTACGCCATGATATAGCCCAATACACAGGAGCCGCACACCCACTATGCTTCACAGACGAAATAATGGATCATCAAATCACCGAGAGTTTCAAACCCGTAAACATCGAATCATATGATGGCACAACAGACCCTGCGGTATGGATCGAGGATTATCTCCTTCATATCCATATGGCCCACGGCGACGATTTCCACGCCATCAAATGCCTCCCACTCAAGCATAAAGGATCAGCTCAGCATTGGCTTAACAGCTTGCCAACAGGATCAATCAGTTGTTGGGAGGACCTGGAAGCCGCATTCCTCGACAATTTCCAGGGCACTTATGTACGACCCCCAGACGCCGATGACCTAAGCCACGTAATTCAACAGCTAGATGAATCGTCCAGGCAATTCTGGGCACGGTTCCTAACAAAGAAAATCAAATAGTTGACTGTCCGGACGCAGAGGCCCTAGCAACCTTCAAGCACAATATCTGTGACGAGTGGCTTGCCCGGCACCTAGGACAGGAAAAGCCGAAATCTATGGCAGCACTCACGACACTCATGACCCGCTTTTGCGTGGGAGAAGACAGATGGCTTGCTCGTAGCAACAATATGACCAAGAACCCTGGTAATTCGGATACCAGGGACAGTAGTGGCAGGTCGCGTCGCAACAAGCAGAAGCGCCGCATTAACGGTGACAATGCTGAGGATACGGCAGTTAATGCCGGATTCAGAGGCTCTAAATCTGGTCAGCAGAAAAAGCCATTCAAAAGGAATCCTAGGGGCCCGTCCAGTTTAGACCGAATACTCAACCGCTTGTGCCAGATACATGGCACCCCCGAAAAGCCGGCCAATCACACCAACAGGCATTGTTGGGTGTTCAAGCAGGCAGGCAAGTTAAATGCCGAAAATGAAGACAAGGGGCTGCATAGCGACGATGACGAGGAGCCCCGGCCACCGAACAACAGTGGACAGAAGGGTTTTCCCCCACAAGGGCAGACGGTGAACATGATATACGCAACCCGCGTCCCCAAAAGGGAGCGGAAGCACGCGTTAAGGGACGTATACGTGATAGAGCCAGTCGCCCCAAAGTTCAACCCATGGTCCTCCTGCCCGATCACCTTTGATCGAAGGGACCATCCCACTAGCATCCGTCATGGCGGATTCGCCGCATTGGTTCTAGACCCAATTATTGACGGATTTCATCTCACTAGAGTCCTTATGGACGGCGGCAGCAGCCTGAACCTGCTTTACCAGGATACAGTGCGGAAAATGGGCATAGATCCCTCGAGGATTAAGCCCACCAAAACGACCTTTAAAGGCGTAATACTAGGTGTAGAGGCCAACTGTACAGGCTCAGTCACACTTGATGTGGTCTTCGGATCCCCGGATAATTTCCGAAGCGAGGAGTTGATCTTCAACATAGTCCCGTTCCGCAGTGGCTATCACGCACTGCTCGGACGAACCGCATTCGCCAAGTTCAATGCAGTCCCACACTACACATACCTTAAGCTCAAGATGCCAGGCCCTCGAGGAGTAATTACGGTCAACGGAAACACCGAACGCTCCCTCCGAACGGAGGACCACACAGCGGCCCTTGCAGCGGAAGTACAAAGCAGCCTCTCCAGGCAGTTCTCCAGTCCGGCCATTAAACGTTCGGACACCGTCAAGCGCGCCCGGAGTAACCTACAACAAGACCGCCTGGCATGTTCCGAGCAGGCGTAGCAATGCGACCCCAACCCCAACCCTCGCAAAAAAGCGACGCCGGTGCTTCGCGTACATAACTACGCTCTAAAAATACCATGGGTACAGGGGGAGGGGCACCATCACGGCATACCCGAAACACGGCTTAAACCGCACCAGGGACTGCCGATTTCTTAATTTTCTCTTACTTTCAGGACTCCATTCTTCGGAAGGCCTATTCGGCAGTTCAATTGCCGCACAAATGATGCAAGAACCAGGGAGGCAGACAAGCCACGCCGCATTACGGAACTCACAGGTGGTCTCTATCACGAGCAGTATACCTATTTCGCATACTATTCCGCAGCTTGCCCCTGGAGCAGACATGTTAAATAGTCCAACTTTTTGTTTATCGCATTATTTGTATCGTTCTGCTTTGATCGCAGCTATTTTTAATAAACAATGCATAGCTTTTGTCTATTTTTGCATTACCTTTTTCTATATAAATATATGTTCCTTCACGACATGTTGCTCCTATACAATTTGGTACAGCCAAGATATGCCAGGGGCTTCAGTACCCCTCAATATGGTGTGAGAAGTCCGAACACTTTCACAAGTGCGGCACCCCGAACTCATAGCATTATATGCATCGGCTCCGAATCATGTCTTGGGTCAATAGTTGGGTTTGCCCGGCTCCTATGTTTTGGTGCCTTACGTTCCGCTATATCGGCTAAGGTAGCACTAGGAGAACCACTGCGATTGTGCCCCAGTTGAGCTGGGCCGAGCACCTCAGTGGAGAAAGCTAAAACTGACTGTCATGATGAAGCGAGAGATGGTCGCTGTTTGAGAGGTTTTTTCGAGTCCCTAAAGACTTATGCCGCTTAGGGCGAGGAGTCTGCTCTGTCTGGCCAAGGCGTGGATAGCGCCCTGAACTTGATCTTCTGAATACTAGGGGCTTCGCCGAAATTTAAAATTATAGAATTCTATGGCTAAGCGAGAGTGTTCATGCGTTATAGTCTGATTGCCTTGTTCATTGGGCTGAGCGCCTCCCTCGAAGGACCCAAACATGGGGAAAAGAGCGCTCAGGTTTATCCCCGAACACCCCAGCACTAGCGGCACGGGGGCAGAAGCCGACGACTCGCCATCTCTCAGAATTGATAAACAGCCGCACATAAGGTAATATTTTAAATTCAAATAGCATTGCTCAGCGCATATGAATAAGTTTTCAGCGCACAGGACAAAAACGAGCGAGTTTTACTCAAAAATTACTTCCCTAGAACGTTCATCAGCCACAAGGCAGGCACCCTTCAGAACATCCTTATAGTAATTCTCGGGCTTGCAATGCTCTTTCCCCAGCGGTGGCCCGTCCTTCACAAGCTTCTCAGCATCCAGCTTGCCCCAGTGCACCTTAGCATGGGCAAGGTCCCTACGGGCACCTTAAATGTAGACGGAGCACTTGATGACTTCGAGCCTTGGACAGGCCTCCACCAGCCGCCGCACCAGCCCGAAATAGCTCCCAGGCAGAGCCTCTCTAGGCCACAACCGAACTAGGAGGCCCTTCATGGCCTGTTCGGCTGCCTTGTGGAGCTCGACCAGTTGCTTCAGCTGGTCGCTTAGGGGCACGGGGTGTCCGGCCTCAGCATACTAAGACCAGAACACCTTCTCTATCGAGCTGCCCTCCTCGGCTCGATAGAATGCGGCAGCATCGGACACACTTCGGGGAAGATCTGCGAACGCTCCTGGAGAGCTCCGGATTCGGGTAAGTAACAAGTAACTCACGTTTATATGTTTGCTTTGCATAAAGAATGCCTTACCCGCCGCTATCTTCTTCACCTCATTCAACTCCTGGAGGGTCTTCTGGGATTCGTTCTTGGCAGACTTGGCATTTTCAATAGCCGCCGCGAGCTCGGACGCTCGCGTCTTCGAGTCAAGCTCCGAACTCTCATGTTTCTTCATGAGAACCTGGAGCTCTTGCCGCACCTTGCCAACCTCAGCCTCATACTTCTCCCGCTCGGTGCGCTCCGCGGCCGCACTCTTCTCGGCCTCGAGCAGCGCTTGCTTAAGGGTCGCCACCTCAAACGTGGCCCCTACAATAGCCAAGTTAATCCTGTCATTTTTTGCAATTGCACCTTTTTTATACATATTCAAACAAGGTATTTCTTACCTTCCTTCTCCTCGAGCTGCTTCTTGGCACGCCCGAGCTCTTGCTCGGACTTCTCGAGGCTCTGCTTCAGCTTGTCCACTTCCGTAGTCAGTGCGGCAGACGCCAGCAGAGAAGCCTGCATATGCATATTGACTCCTTTTGTTAGACTCCTGCGAATTCTTTGATCCTCTATTTGGCTTTTCTTCCCGAACACCCAATAGAGCATCAGGGGCTACTGTCTATGCGGTAATATCATTTACACATTCTTTACTTACCTCAAAGCTTGTTAAAAGGCTAGTGCAAGCTTCAGTCAGTCTGCTCTTGGCGGACTGAACCTTCTGGACCACCGCACTCATAATAGTGCGGTGCCCCTCGTCGATGGAGGCACCTTTGAGCACCTCCAACAGATTGTCCGGCGCCCCCGGTTGGACGGGGGTCACCGGCACGGTGGGCTTGCTCCTCTTGGAAGGAGGTCGCCCGCCGGACTCTGGAACCTTTGAAGGTTCTGGAGCGGTGTCCGGCCTTGAGCCGGACTTGGAGCCCTGGGGGGTTTCATCCCCTTTACTCCTGGAGTCCGGGAGGTCGCCTTACGGCGCCTCCAGGACCACCTCCTCTCGGCTTGGAACCTGTTGGGACAACACTTCGGTGTCGTCCGTAGGGCGGGGGGAGGAAGCCGTCGGAAGCGAGTTCACATCCGACGAGTCCAGTGAGCCGCTCGACGACGCGTCGAGCCGGTCTTTGGGTGGGCTGCACAAACATATTTGACATAAGGGAAAGTTGTGTAATAAACGAATACTATGAATTACTCTGGTATCCGGATACTTACGATTTCGCCAGGGGCTTGGCCCTGGGCTGCCACTCCTCTCCGCCATCGTCAGCGTCGGTGGAGTAGTCCGGAGGAAGGGTTTTCCCCTTCTTGGACCCTCCGGCCTCCCCAGAGAGGGCGGCCTTCCTTTTCTTCTCTCCTCCCGCTGGAGGGGGAGAGGTTTCTTCTTCTTCCTCCTCGTCTTCAAGAGAGGAATGCACTTCAGAACCGTCGGATGATGAATCCGACACCTCCTGGCGCTGGGCCCTCTTTCGAGTCCCCGTGGCCCTTTTCGCGGCCTTCTTCTCTAGCACCACATAGGGTGCCGGAACCAGCAGCATGGCCAAGTGAGCGTCCGCTGGGCCTTCGGGCAAAGGAGCCAGACAGTTGATCTGTCCGGACATCACCTACCAATCCTGTCAAAGGTAAGGGAGCTTAGATCCCGCATGGGGTCAAACTATGATAACCTAATATCCTGTAAAAGGAAAAATAACAGCTTACCACATGAGCGTGATGCTGCGTACTGAATCCGCGATCCTTGGTAGTGGATGCGGGGGCCTCGGCGCCCTTGAAAAGCACCCTCCAGGCATCTTCGTACGTCGTGTCGAAGAGTCTACTCAGACTTTGGTGTTGCGCCGGGTCGAACTCCCACAGGTTGAAAGCCCATTGTTGACACGAGAGGATCAGGCGGATGAGCATAACCTGGACTACGTTGACAAGTTTGAGCTTCTTGTCCACCAGGGTTTGGATGCATGTTGGGAGTCTGGTCAGCTCTCCTTTTTTACCCCATGACAGGCCCGTCTCCCTATAGGAGGTGAGCCGCGTAGGGGGTTTGGATCAAAACTCAGGGGCTGCGACCCATGCGGGGTCGCATGGCTCGGTGATATAAAACCACCACGATTGCCACCCGTTCAGGGTCTCCACAAAGGAGCCCTCGAGCCATAGGACGTTGGCCATCTTGCCCACCATGGCACCTCCGCACTCCGCCTGGTTGCCGTGCACCACCTTCGGCTTCACGTTGAAAGTCTTGAGCCATAGGCCGAAATGGGGGTGGATGCGGAGGAAAGCCTCGCACACGATGATAAACACCAAGATGTTGAGGACGAAGTTCGGGGCCAGATCGTGGAATTCCAGGCCATAGTAAAACATGATCCCCCGGACAAATGGGTGGAGAGGGAAGCCCAGTCCGCGGAGGAAATGGGGGAGGAACACCACCCTCTCATGGGGCCTAGGGGTGGGGATGAGCTGCCCCTTTTTGGGAAGCCGGTGCGCGATGTCGTTAGACAGGTATCCGGCCTTCCTCATCTTTTTGATGTGTCCCTCCGTGACGGAGGAGACCATCCACTTGCCTCCCGCTCCGGACATGGCTGGAGAAGGTTGAGGTGGGAGTGCGGACTTGGGCGTTGGAGAGTGCGCGAGAATGGATAGGCAAAGGAGGAAGAAGGCGTAGGTGAAAAGGTGGATCCTTATCCCCTTATATGGGTGGACGCAACTACGTGTCCCCACCAGCCTGGTAAAACTCGCTTATCTCCAAGCGCCATAATCAATGGCGCGGTTGGGTTACCCACGCCCGTATTGATGAGAATCCCGGAATAAGGGGACACGATATCTGCTTTGACAAGACATGCCAAGGAAACCGCCTCGCATGACGCGCTGATGTGGGATAATGAAACGACTCGGATAAAGGGTTGGCCGTGGTGTGTCACGCTACGGAATACGTCAGCAGATTAGATTTGTGTAAATATTATTCTCTCTATGGCAATATGTGGAAACTTATTTTGCAGAGACGGACACTATCTTTGTGCTCAAAATCTTCTATGAAATACTTGGAGGAGGAACCCGCCTTGCAATGCCAAAGACAATCTGCACGCCAGACTCGTCGTCATTGAAGCCTGGTTCAGGCGCTACTGAGGGAGTCCTGGACTAGGGGGTGTTCGGATAGCCGGACTATACCTTCAGCCGGACTCCTGGACTATGAAGATACAAGATTGAAGACTTCGTCCCGTGTCCGGAAGGGACTTTCCTTGGCATGGAAGGCAAGCTTGGCGATACGGATATTCAGATCTCCTACCATTGTAACCGACTTTGTGTAACCCTAATAGACAACAACAATCATACCATAGGCTAGCTTCTAGGGTTTAGCCTCTCCGATCTCGTGGTAGATCTACTCTTGTACCACCCATATCATCAATATTAATCAAGCAGGACGTAGGGTTTTACCTCCATCAAGAGGGCCTGAACCAGGGTAAAACTTTGTGTCCCTTGCCTCCTGTTACCATCCGGCCTAGACGCATAGTTCGGGACCCCCTACCCGAGATCCGCCGGTTTTGACACCGACAGCCACCATACCTACATATTATGGCATTTCCATAGCCATTCCGAGATATATTGCCATGCAACTTTCCACCGTTCCGTTTATTATGACATGCATCATCATTGTCATGTTGCTTTGCATGATCATGTAGTTGACATCGTATTTTTGGAAAATCCACCGTTCATAATTTTTCATACATGTTGCTCTTGATTCATCGCAATCCCGATACACCGCCGGAGGCATTCATATAGAGTCATATCTTGTTCTAGTATCGAGTTGTAAATAAATAGAAGTGTGATGATCATCATTAATAGAGCATTGTCCCAAAAAAAAGAGAAAGGCCAAATAAAAAAAGGAAAGGCCAAAAAAAAGAAGGCCAAAAAGACCAAATGAAAAAAAATACAAAAGGGACAATGCTACTATCCTTTTTTTCCACACTTGTGCTTCAAAGTAGCACCATGATCTTCATGATAGAGAGTCTCTTGTTTTGTCACTTTCTTATACTAGTCGGAATTTTTCATTATAGAACTTGGCTTGTATATTCCAACAATGGGCTTCCTCAAATGCCCTAGGTCTTCGTGAGCAAGCAAGTTGGATGCACACCCACTTAGTTTCTTTTGTTGAGCTTTCATACATTTATAGCTCTAGTGCATCCGTTGCATGGCAATCCCTACTCCTTGAATTAACATCAATTGATGGGCATCTCCCTAGCCCATTGATTAGCCGCGTCGATGTGAGACTTTCTCCTTTCTTGTCTTCTCCACATAACCCCCATCATTATATTCTATTCCACCCATAGTGCTACATCCATGGCTCACGCTCATGTATTGCGTGAAAGTTGAAAAAAGTTTGAGATTACTAAAGTATGAAACAATTGCTTGGCTTGTCATCGGGGTTGTGCATGATGAGAGAATTCTTGTGTGACGAAAATGGAGCATGACCAAACTATATGATTTTGTAGGGATGAACTTTCTTTGGCCATGTCATTTTGAGAAGACATGATTGCTTAGTTAGTATGCTTGAAGTATTATTATTTTTATTTCAATGTTAAACTTTTGTCTTGAATCTTATGGTCTGAACATTCATGCCAAAATGAAGGGAATTACTTAGAGAAATATGTTAGGTAGCATTCCACATCAAAAATTCTGTTTTTATCATTTACCTACTCGAGGACGAGCAGGAATTAAGCTTGGGGATGTTGATACGTCTCCAACGTATCTATAATTTTTGATTGTTCCATGCTATTATATTATCTATTTTGGATGTTTATGGGCTTTATTATACACTTTTATATTATTTTTTGGGACTAACCTATTAACCCAGAGCCTAGTGCCAATTTCTGTTTTTCCTTGTTTTAGAGTATCGCAGAAAAGGAAAATCAAACGGAGTCCAATTGACCTGAAACTTCACGGAACTTTTTTTGGACCAGAAGAAGCCTAGGGAGTATCAGAGATGGACCAGGAGAGTCCCGGGCTGCTCGCGAGGGTGGGGGCCCCTGCCTCGTGGACAGCCCGGAGGTCCACCGACGAACTTTTTCCTCCTATATATACCCATATACCCTAAAAACTTCGAGGAGCACAATAGATCGGGAGTTCCGCCGCCAGAAGCCTCCGTAGCCACCGAAAGCCAATCTAGACTCGTTCGGGCACCCTGCCGGAGCGGGAATCCCTCTCCGGTGGCCATCTTCATCATCCTGGTGCTCTCCATGACGAGGAGGGAGTAGTTCTCCCTCGGGGCTGAGGGTATGTACCAGTAGCTATGTGTTTGATCTCTCTCTGTCTCGTGTTCTTGAGGTGGTACGATCTTGATGTATCGCGAGCTTTGCTATTATAGTTGGATCTTCTGACGTTTCTCCCCCTCTACCCTCTTGTAATGGATTGAGTCTTCCCTTTGAAGTTATCTTATCGGATTGAGTCTTTAAGGATTTGAGAACACTTGATGTATGTCTTGCGTGGGATACCCTTGGTGACAATGGGGTATTCTATTGATCCACTTGATGTATGTTTTGTTGATCAACTTGCGGGTTCCATGACCTTGGGAATCTATGCATAGGGGTTGGCACACGTTTTCTTCTTGACTCTTCGGTAGGAACTTTGGGGCACTCTTTGAAGTACTTTTGTGTTGGTTGAATAGATGAATCTGAGATTGTGTGATGCATATCGTATAATCATACCCACGGATACTTGAGGTGACATTGGAGTATCTAGGTGACATTAGGGTTTTGGTTGATTTGTGTCTTAAGGTGTTATTCTAGTACGAACTCTAGGGCTGTTTGTGACACTTATAGGAATAACCCAACGGATTGATTGGAAAGAATAACTTTGAGGTGGTTTCGTACCCTACCATAATCTCTTCGTTTGTTCTCCTCTATTAGTGACTTTGGAGTGACTCTTTGTTGCATGTTGAGGGATAGTTATGTGATCCAATTATGTTATTATTGTTGAGAGAACTTGCACTAGTGAAAGTATGAACCCTAGGCCTTGTTTCCTAGCATTGCAATACCGTTTGTGCTCACTTTTATCATTAGTTACCTTGCTGTTTTTATATTTTCAGATTACAAAAACCATTATATACTATCCATATACCACTTGTATCACCATCTCTTCGCCGAACTAGTGCACCTACACAATTTACCGTTGTATTGGGTGTGTTGGGGACACAAGAGACTCTTTGTTATTTGGTTGCAGGGTTGCTTGAGAGAGACCATCTTCATCCTATGCCTCCTACGGATTGATAATCCTCATGTCATCCACTTGAGGGAAATTTGCTACTGTCCTACAAACCTCTGCACTTGGAGGCCCAACAATGTCTACAAGAAGAAGGTTGTGTAGTAGACATCACACATAGGGATCGAAGATGATCCAAGTAATAAGCTTCAGGAGTGTGATAGATTTTGAGTGGTTCTTCAACCATTGGTTCAGTAGGTACAACTAATTTTTTTTGGTATTTTGGGTTTCCTACCCATAACTAAAGATAGAAAAAAACTAAGAACAGCACATAAAAATTACTTAATGATAAAGCAAACAAGCACACACGAGAATATTCACCCCACACTATGGCTCCCCGGCAACGGTGCCAGAAAAAGTTCTTGATAACCCACAAGTATAGGGGATCGAAACAGTTTTCGATAAGTAAGAGTGTCGAACCCAACGAGGAGCTAAAGGTAGAACAAATATTCCCTCAAGTTCTATCGACCACCGATACAACTCTACACACGCTTGACATTCACTTTACCTAGAACAATTATGAAACTAGAAGTACTTTGTAGGTGTTTTTGGATAGATTTGCAAGATAATAAAGAGTGCGTAAATAAAAAGTAGGGGCTGCTTAGATGAAGACACAACTAAGTTAGTTTTAGTAGAGAGCTTTTTGTAACGAGAAAGTTATTTGTCCCTAGGAAATCGATAACTAGATCGGTAATCATTATTGCAATTTTATTTGAGGGAGAGGCATAAGCTAACATACTTCCTCTACTTGGATCATATGCACTTATGATTGGAACTATTAGCAAGCATCCGCAACTACTAACATTCATTAAGGTAAAACCCAACCATAGCATTAAAGCATCAAGTCCTCTTTATCCCATACGCAAACAACCTACTTACTCGAGTATATGCTTCTGTCACTCACGCCACCCACCATAAGCAAATCATGAACATATTGCAAACCCTACAGCAGGGATCCCTCATGCTTGCGCGACACGGAGAGCACCATAGGACAGCACCAATAATAAAACATGCAACTCAAACCAATCTTGATCATTGTCGGTGTCAAAACCGGCGGATCTCGGGTAGGGGGTCCCGAACTGTGCGTCAAGGCCGGATGGTAACAGGAGACAAGGGACACGATGTTTTTTACCCAGGTTCGGGCCCTCTCGATGGAGGTAATACCCTACTCCTGCTTGATTAATATTGATGATATGGGTAGTACAAGAGTAGATCTACCACGAGATCAAGGAGGATAAACCCTAGAAGCTAGCCTATGGTATGATTGTTGTGTATGGAGTTGATTGCCTATGGACTACAACCCTCCGGTTTATATAGACACCGGATAGGGTTAGGGTTACATAGAGTCGGTTACAATGGTAGGAGATCTTGAATATCCGCATCGCCAAGCTTGCCTTCCACGCCAAGGAAAGTCCCATCCGGACACGAGACGAAGTCTTCAATCTTGTATCTTCATAGTCCAGGAGTCCGACCGAAGGTATAGTCCGGCTACCCAAACACCCCCTAATCCAGGACTCCCTCAGTAGCCCCTAAACCAGGCTTCAATGACGACAAGTCCGGCACGCAAATTGTCTTTGGCATTGCAAGGCGGGTTCCTCCTCCAAGTCCTTCATAGAAGATTGTAAACACCAAGAGTAGTGTCCGGTTCTGCAAAATAAGTTTCCACATATTGCCATAGAGAGAATAATATCGACACCAATCAAATCTGCCGACGTATTCCGCAGGGCGTCATGACACTACGGCCAAGTCCTTTACTCGAATCGTTTTTACTTTTCCACCTCAGCATGTTTTGTGAGGCGGTTTCCTTGGCACGTCTTGTCAAAGCAGAGATCGTGTACCCCCCTTTTACGGGATTCTCATCAATACGGACGTGGGTAACCCAATCGTGCCCGTTAGCATGTTTTCTCGATTAAAGGCGAGTCCCAAACTGTTACGGGGAGGGCTCCTGGTATTCAACCTCTTATAAAGAGACCAGGGCCTTACTCCTTTTCCCCAATCTTCAAACGAGTTCGCCCGCCGCCTCGAGTTCCAACACCCTAGGCTCCATATTCCAGGCGCTTTGGACCTTTGACAATGTCCGGTTCCGACCTTCAAGGCCGATGGATGCCCTCCTCCGTCACGGAGGAGGATGTGCTAAAGTTGAGAGAGGCTAAGTTCTTGACCGCCGAAATTTCGCATAGGTTGCCTGCTCAAAGGCAGGCTATTCCCAGTCCCCAGCCCGGTGAGAGCGTAGTGTTCATGTCTCACTTCCTTCGGGGGTTAGGCTTCCCGATGGATCCCTTCGTGAGGGGGCTGCTGTTTTATTACGGGCTGGAATTTCATGACTTAGCTCCGGAGTCCATCCTCCACATTTCCTCATTCATCATTGTGTGCGAAGCGTTCCTTCGTGTTACTCCTCACTTGGGATTATGGCTCAAGACTTTCGGAGTGGAGCCGAAGATGATCTAGGGACGGCACATAGAGTGCGGAGGTGCGGTCATAAGTAAGAATGCCGATGCTCCATGACCCGAGGGCTCCTTTCAAGAGGAGCTCGGCTTGTGGCAACGAGAGTGGTTCTATATCACCGCTCCCAGGAGCGCCAAGTGGGTGGCGCCTCCTGCCTTTCGCTCAGGTCCCCCACCATGGCTAGCGTCATGGGTCAACAAAGGATTAGATTGGGGGTTATCCAAAGATGTGCCCCTGTTGCAGGGCCGCATTAGGGATCTCTTAGAAGGAGACCTCAACCTGGTCAAGGTGACGCAGGTCATGCTAATTCGCCGAACATTGCCCGGCAAACGTCGCTCCCTTCGTCTGTGGGAGTTTAATCCGGAGGGACCACGAGCTCTCCAGCATTTTATGGGCGCAACGCCCATGGAGATGTATAAAATGTTCTTCAGATCACAAGCAATATGTCCGGATTTGACCAAGGACGCATGTTTAAGCTGCAATCGCACGGATACTCAAGTAAGTAACCTTGTGCCCAGACTCGCTATCCGTAAAATTGTCATAGACTCGCTCTTAAAAGAGCTGTCCTTTTAAACAGGAGTGGGTAGCAAAGGCGAAGCTGATCAGGTGTCCGGCTCCCCTTCCTGAGACCAGGCCGGATCCTGTGCTAGCCAGGATGTTGAAGATCGTGCCTTTGGAGGGAAGTGAGGGGGAGGACAAGGAAACTATGGCCTCCTTGAAGGAGGCCGCTCCGAAGGGAGGAACCGACAATTCATCTCCTAGGGGGAAGAAGAGGGCCGCCTCTGACGACCCGAAGACCATGGCCTCAAAGCGGGGGAAGAAGTTCTCATCAGAGGGTCCGGCGTTGGGGAGATCCTCGGCCGAACTATGCCCCCAAAGGGATCAGCCCTCCAGCGAGCCGTAAGTAGAAAAAGATTTTCCTTTAGAGGGATGAGAGAAATACTTACTTTTTATCTGAGAAGATTAACCGAAATTTTACCTTGTAGCTCGGACCTCAGCCCTTCTCAGCAGAGCTCGTCTCCGGGGGATCTTCTTCCGGAGATGATGGAGAGTGGAATGCCTCCCCCTACCATACCGCCTAGCGAGGCGGGCGACCCTGAGGTGTCGTCGCGGAGGATTACTCTGAATCCGGCAGGGGTGGAAGGTAGCCATATGGCCCCCCAAGGTTCTCCGCATCCTGCCTTCGATGGAGGTCGTAGGAAGAGTCCGGCACCGTTTGGTGCATGGTCGAAGGAGCTAAAGATTCTCCTGGGGCGAGCTTCTATCTCAGAAGAGCACCGTGCATTGATGGGCATGGTGATTGAAAGGATTTCATCCACAGAAAGCGGATTGCATGAGGCTGTCAAAAGTTTACTGACGGGTTTTGAGGTACGTTGGATAATGTACACTTTTGTCAGCTGCGCATAAGTAAGATGTGCCCTGTGTAGATAGTAGCCCCTGAGACTCTGCGCGTTGTCAAGAAATGACGGCACGCAGAGGATCATAATCCCAGGTCTAAGATGTCGCCTTTGAATGTAGGTGGCGAGGTGTCCGGAATCAAGCCGAACTTATGATGTGGCCGAACTAAAGCGGCAACTGGACATGGCAGATGCCGACATCGCGCTTGTCAACAAGCAGCTTGATGAGGCTCAAGGTATGTAATTCTTCGGGTGGCATCAGGTAAGAGGAGCTTCATGCCAGTGTCTTACAATGTGTGTACTTGACGCGGATGGTATGGCCGTCGTGGAGAATCTCAGGGCAGAACTTGCCCGAGCTAGGAGCAAGCCAGAAAAAGCGATGCGGCTGCCGAGAAGGCCCTTGAAGAGCTGAGAGCCGAACAGGCTGCTCACTGCCGAAGCAAAGAAGAGATGGCTGAGATGGACGAGAAGTTAAAGAGCGCTGTAGACCATTGCAAACTTCTTGAGAAAGAAGACCGGGTGAGACAGACGAACTTAGAGAAGGCCGTTGCCGATGCCAAGGACGCTCGCTCTGCGACGAGAGCTGCAAAGGAGGAGCTGCGTCAGGCCGAACAGATTGCAGCTGGAAAGCCCTTTATGCTGCGGAGGAAGTTTTGTGATTCGAAGTTTGCTCCGTTGGACCGGATGTGGAGTGTGGAGTACACCTATCTGGATTTGGCCGCAAGTGCTGCTGATGCGACCGAACACTTTCGAGATCTAAAATATCACGAAGTGGAAAAGCTTTTCTGGTCACAGTTCCACAATCAGAGCGTCTACTGGCAGTAGAGGATCGTTTGGCTCAATGGGCCAAACTGAATAGGTTGTTCGGACTCTCCATGAAGTACGTCATGGGTCATCAGTGGCCAGGGAGATCGGAGCCGAAGAGTTATTTCAGCTTGGTGCAGCAATTCCTTGACGCGGTGCCGCGTATTGATGCGATGAAGAGGTCAGCATGCATAGAGGGCGCACGGATGGCTCTTACCCGTGTCAAGACATACTGGGCAGGGATGGAGACCACTGTTGTTGTGTCCCAAGACTCGGACGAAAGCCGAGTACCCTCCGAGCACTATTTTCAGGAAGTCCTTGAAGGCGCTCGTGTAATAGAGATGCAGTGCTCGAAGGATGCTATGTTAAGATAGCATATGTAATTATAAAGTAATATTTTGATAAATTGTAGTGGCCTTTTTATACTTGTGCCTTCAAGTATTGGGAACACCTCCTGTGCGGCCGTTTTAAGATATATACAAAATCTGAAAGATGGCAGTCGTTGGCTTCAGCCCCCACGCACATAGTGTGGGGGTGCTTGCAGAAGACGCATTTTCACACTTAACCCAACGTCTTGGTCCTACAAAGGTGGTGATAGCGCAGCGGGCCAGGCAACCGGACTATAATGCTTTAACACTTTCACTTAGCCATAGGAGTTTGACAATGAGATTCTTTAGGTAGCTCCTTGGTGGCAACTGCGCTCGTCCGAATTCGGGGTGCGTATGTGCCTGACCGGGAAGCGGCCCTTCGTTAAAATGGAGGAATCCGATAGATTCCAATAGGTCATCGAGTGGCTGACCAGTCTCACGCTACATCATGACAGTCAGTTTTCGGCTTTCTCTACTAAGGTGCTCGCCCGGTCGGACCGGGGGCACAATCGCAGTAGTTCTCCTGGTGCTACCTTAGCCGATAGAGCGGAACATAAGGTAGCCGAACTCAGGAGCCGGGCAACCCAACATTTGACCAAAGACATGATTCGGAGCTGATGCATATAATGCCAAAACTCGCGACGCCGAACACTCCCTAAGGTGTTCGGTCTTTATGAGTGCGGGCGAAACATCACTCTTTATTAAAAAAGCCCCTAGTGTCCAGGTTCGTGCAAAAATTCTGATGTGGCCACATGCCAAGACGCCAGCCTCCTCCTTGGTTATATCAGAAAGAAAAAAAAACAGGGGATGTGTAGCAACAAGAGACAGTAAAAAAGGTTTACGCAGGGTGTTAATCTAAAAAGAATCCTTTAGGATGGGTCCCTACTGCACGTCTGCGCCTGTGTCTCCGTTGTGCCGTATCCTGGACGGGCGCCGCACGACGTTCATCTGTAAAAGAGAGGAACTGAGTTGAAAACGGGTCGTGCCGAAAAACTTTAAAATAAGCAAAGTATGAAGTAAGATATATAAGATTGAGCTTTATTGTCTTTTATTGTATATGTGTGGAGCCCCTAGTGCGGGGGTATATTGCTTCTAGGCCTGCATCAATGATGATTTTGCACCGAACTCGTCTATCCGCGTTCGTGGTCTTGATTGACATATTTCGAAGTTTTCTGGCCGGTGAGGCCGTTTTGCTGTGGGGCTGTCAAAGCGGCCGCACAGTCCTCCGCTTGGGGAGGCTCACTTTAGTGCTTCCCTTTCAAAGAGATGATGCCTCGTGGACCGGGCATCTTAAGCGTAAGAGATGCATAATGCAGTATTGCGTTAAAGCGAGCGAAAGCTTCGCGTCCCAGTAGTGCTTGATAGCGACTTTAGAACGGGACGATATGGAAGGTCAGCTTTTCACGGTGGAGGTTATCGGCAGAGCCGATTATGACTTCGAGCCGGAGAAAACCCATACAATGGGTGTACGGACCAGGTATTACCCCTTGAAAGGAGGTTTTGCTGTGGCGGATTCTTGCTGGGTTTATCCCCATGTGCTGGATTGTATCCTGATATATCAGGTTTAGTCCGCTGCCGCCGTCCATAAGGACATTTGAAAAATGGAGTCCGCCAATTATTGGGTTGAGTATCAAGGCAGTCCAGCCTACATTCTTGATATTCCTAGAATAATCTAGCTGATCGAAGATGATCGGTTTTGACAACCAGTGGCAGGATCCTTTGGGGATGGGCCGTGTGGTGCGTACCTTTACGGGCGCCGCACGTTTTGTTATGTGAAGTGAGTTCACTGTTTTTACTTCTTGTGGGAAGTTCTTTTGTTTCCTGGTGCTCTGCTATTGGGGTTCGTCCTCGTCTTCGCTTGGTGTGTCGAGCCCCTTGTGTTCGGCATTGAGTCTGCCGGATTGTTTGAAAACCCAACAGTCTCTGTGGGTATGGTTGACAGGCTTCTCGGGAGTACTGTGTATCTGACATATCCTGTCCAGGATTTTACTTAGGTTGGATGGATCGTCCCTGTTATCCTGGGGGGCGATTTTTCCTGATTTCGTCATGAGCCTTTGAATCCGGCATTGACTGCCGTGCTCTTCGGACTTTTGTCCTTAGTCCAGCGACGGTCCTTGTTGCATCAGGTTTTCCGTTTCCATCCCTAGTTTCGGATGTACTTGGGTCGCTGGGGCTGCACCTTGCCAACCAGCTGTCCTCCCCTGCACAAAAGCGGGTCATGAGGCTTGTTAGTGCGGCCATTGTTCTTCGCTTTTCTTGGCCGAGGTGTCTGGCGAGCCATTCGTCTCGGACGTTATGCCTGAAAGCTGCTAAGGCTTCGGCGTCCGGACAGTCGACTATCTGATTCTTTTGAGTGAGGAATCTATTCCAGAACTGCCGAGCTGATTCTCCGGGTTGTTGAGTTATGTGACTAAGATCGTCTACGTCTGGAGGGCGGACATAGGTCCCTTGAAAGTTTGCTCAGAAAGCATCGTCGAGCTCTTCCTAGCTTCCAATTGTGTTTTCGAGAAGGCTTTTAAGCCAATGCCGGGCTGGCCCTTTAAGCTTAAGGGGTAGATATTTTATGGCGTGGAGATCATCTCCTCTACCCATGTGTATGTGGAGGATATAATCCTCGATCCAGACTCCAGGGTCTATTGTTCCATCATATGCCTCTATGTTTATGGGTTTGACATAGTCCAGGACCTCATCGGTGAAACATAGGGGGTGTGCGGCGCCCCTGTATATGGGTGTGCCGGATTCTAATGATGGCTTCATAGCGTTGCTTACGAGAGCTTGCTTTCTTGGCCCATAAATGGACCTGATTGGGCCATGATGCGAATCCTTAAGTGGGTCGCATGCCGATTTAGGTGTAGCGCCGCTTGCCGCTTTATTGGGTCGTCTATCCGACCGTGTGGCTTTTTCATTTTTTGAATGCGAGGGCTCTAGGGCCTCTTCGTCGAATTCAGGCAGTAGCTTTCTTTTTGGATAGCTTTTAGTGCGGCGACTGTCGCCGTACTTATCTTTGGTATTGATTACTTTGCTCCATCTAATCCGGAGTGCATCTTCCGCTGTTTTTAGCCTCCGCTTCTGCTTTTTTAGGCTGCATGCAGTTGCAACGAGCCTCTTGTGGAGATTCTTCTGCTCCATAGGTTTATTCGGCGTGAGGTCGTCCAGAATGCCGTTTTTGCCGGAGGAGGGATGTTCGGTTTCTCTATCTGTGTTGTCCTGTTCGGATGGTTGCTCTAAGGCCTGCTCGTCGTCTACTGGCTCATCCTGCTCTATGGCTGGGTTTTTGTCGAGGCGGGGCTTGGGTCGGCGTTTACGCCGACGCTTTGATTGCTTTTCGGGGGGTCGATCTCCCGTCCCATCCCCTTTTTCCTCGTTGTCGCTTCCTTTAGGGGTATCCACCATGTACACATCGTGAGATGAGGTGGCTGTCCAATGCCCTATTGGCGTTGGTTCATCGGTATTGCCGGGAAGGCCACCCAAGGCATCTCAAGGAACTTGCCGCGATGCGCCTCGCGTCCCGGCAAGGCCCGGTGAGCGACAAGCTCCCGGACGCAACAAGACAACGACCGCGGCAAGGCGCTTGCCGCGGCAAGCCACCACTCTGTGCCCGCGCTCCAGCACATCCACCAACGTGTCGCTCTGGAACCCTTCCAGGCGTGCGTGGCAGGAGGCTGTGCAGCCAGCGGTGCGCAGTGGCGAGCGGCGCTGACAAGATTGCCATCGTGGTGAGTGGTGGCGTCCCTGACGGTCCCTTTTGCGCTGTTTAGGCGACACAGACGGGCATTTAATGCCCTTGTCCCCTGCCGTCAGGGTTAGGTATGATACACTGTAGCAGGTAGGTGTACCTACCGCAGCACCTTTCCGTTTTTACCCTTTGTCTCCGTTGCCACCTGTCGGTGACCCCTTGAGAATATAAAAGGAGGCCCATGTGCAACGTAGAGGGGGATTCAGAAAAAAGAGAACACGCAGGCTCGGTCTCGTTAGCTGCTGGTGTGTACTGTAACACTCCACGCTCCCGAGCAAGAACTCAATACAAACCACAAAGCAGGAGTAGGGTTTTACGCATCCGTGCGGCCCGAACCTGGGTAAATTGCTCATGTGCTTTGCCTCGATCTGCTCTTCGTGCGACCGCCGCCCCCACCGAACCAAAAGGGACTCGGTCCGCCGGTCCGGCAAGCGCACCTCTTCGGAGTGCTGGGCTACTGTCGAGGACGCACCATCGAGCTCCACCGGCAAGTGTGAGAGAACAATGGCGGCTCCGCCAGAGACGAAGAAGGTGTCCGCCAAGGAGGATGGCACTGGTGGTACCTTCACCATCAGTGCCACTCTCGACCCTAAATAGGAAAGCGCGCTCATTGCTTTCCTGTGGGTGAATGTCGACGTGTTTGCGTGGCAACCGTCTGACATCCCCGGTGTTCCCAGGAAAGTAATTGAGCACCGTCTTGCCGTTTGTCCTCATGCGCGGCCCGTCAAGCAGAAGGTCAGGAAGCAAGCAGTGGAGCGCCAAGAATTCATTGCAGAAGAGATCAAGAAGCTGGAAGCAGCAGGCCTTGTCAGAGGGGTGCTCCATCCTACATGGCTGGCCAATCCTGTAGTCGTGCGCAAGGCGAACGGGAAATGGAGACTTTGTATCGACTTTACCGATGTTAACAAAGCTTGTCCCGAAGACCCATTTCCTTTGCCGCGCATTGACCAGATTGTTGACTCCACGGCCGGATGTGACTTGCTTTCATTTCTTGACGCATACTCAGGATACCATCAGATCTTCATGGCAGAAGAGGATGAGGAGAAGACCGCATTTATTACTCCATGTGGCACGTACTGTTTCATACGGATGCCTTTCGGATTAAAAAATGCTGGTTCAATGTTTGCAAGAGTAGTCCATGTCGCTCTTGAGCCACAAATACACAGAAATGTGGAAGCCTACATGGACGACATAGTGGTCAAGAGCAAGGACAAGGCAACTCTGATCCAAGATTTAGACGAGACCTTTGCAAATCTGCGCAAGATCAGCCTCAAGCTCAACCCCGAGAAGTGTGTGTTTGGAGTCCCCTCCGGCAAGCTTCTCGGGTTCTTCATGTCTCAGCGGGGAATCGAAGCCAATCCCGACAAGATCAAGGCCATTGAGCAGATTGAAGCACCAAAGCGCGTCAAGGATGTACAAAGGCTTGCCGGTTGCGTGGCTGCTCTCAGCAGGTTTATCTCTAGGTCTGCTGAGCGCGCCCTGCCGTTTTCAAATTATTGAAAACGGTAGGTCCAATGAAATGGACTCCGGAAGTGGAGGCCGCGCTGCAAGACTTGAAGAGATAACTGTCCTCCCCTCCAATACTTGTCGCACCTAAGCCACAAGAGAAGTTGCTGCTGTATATAGCGGCAACCAATCAAGTGGTTAGTGCTGCGTTAGTGGCAGAGAGGGAGGCAGATGACGAGCCAACAACCACGGCAGGCGCATCCAGCGACAAGCAGGGGGCTTCCCCGGCAAGCTCGCTCACAGGAAGGTCGATGAGCAGCTCAGTGGGCTCGGGGGCGACTGGAGCAAGGCGAATCGATGAACGGCGTCCGGCGGGTACCGAGGTTGAAGACGGCGCGATAGCAGTGATGCAGGGCCTCCGGCAAAGCGTGGCTCGGTGGGGAGGGCGAGGGCGTCGTGGCTGAGCGATTTGGCTTGTCGGAGGGGCGAGGGGGTGGCTCTGGCATCGTCTACGGCGAACGGCGGCGAGGAACGCGCTCGGGCATCGCGGGAGAGAGTGAGGGAGACGAGGGGGAAAGTGAGCAAGGATGAGAGGGGGACGTGGGGGTCGCGTGGCATCCCTAGACGTCTCCAGGACGTCGGCAGAAGTAGGAGGTGGCCGGCGTGTGGCCGCGGGCGCCGGCCACGCGCTCCGCGTCCTTCTGGCATGAGGAGGACGACGACTGGCAGGGCCAGTCGGCTAGGCCGAGCCAGGTGGGCTGGGCCAGCACAGGTAAGGCCCAGGTAGCTTCCCTCTCTCTCTTTTTTTTTGTTTCTGTTTTTCTATTTAACTGCAACTGCTGGGCTTTAATTAAAATACTAAAACGTTTCCAAAAATCCTGAAAATAATTGTGGGCTCTATTTAGATTATTTCCAACAGAAAACATTTATTTCCAGAATTATTTGGGCATTTAAATTATTTTATAGCATTTAAATGCCCAAATTCAAATACTTATGATTTAATTCAATGACCTTATGTTGACCTAGAAAAATGTGCACCAATTTTGCCAAAGGTTTTAACCCAAGACAAAGAGGGTGAACTTTTTAGAAGGGCATTTCAGGTTCATTGAAAATAATTTTAGTAAACCCTAGTTGTTTCCAGGGGGTGTTGGGGGTTTCTGCCTTCCCCATTTCAAATTTAAGAGAAATTTAAACATGATGCACACTCTAATGCTTGAACTAGCTAGGGTGTGACAACTCACCCCCACTCAAAAGAATCTCGTCCCGAGAATTAGGATCCTCCGGGAAGAAGGTGGGGTACTCGAGTCGAAGACGATCCTCCCTTTCCCAAGTGGCTTCTTTCTCGGAATGGTGTGACCATTGAACCTTGAAAAACTTGATATTCTGACGTCGAGTAGTACGCTCGGCCTGATCAAGGATACGAACGGGATATTCCCGATAGGAGAGGTTATCTTGTAGATCAAGCGTTTCGTGGTCCACTCCACAGATAGGATCCGCGAAGCAACGCTTGAGTTGTGAAACGTGGAAGACATCGTGGACTCTAGAAAGATGCGAAGGTAGTTCCAATTGGTAGGCAACTTCTCCTTGTTTGGCAAGAATGCGAAAGGGTCCAATGTAACAAGGGGCCAATTTGCCTTTGATACCGAAACGATGGGTTCCCTTTAATGGAGTAACCTGAAGGTAAGCCTTCTCGTCGACTTCATAAGTCATAGGCTTATGTTTACGATCATATTGACTCTTTTGACGAGATTGGGCTGTTTTCAATTTCTCACGAATAACGCGAACCTGCTCTTCTGCTTCCTGAATCATATCCGGGCCAAAGAGTTGTCTTTCCCCGGTTTCTGACCAGTTAAGAGGCGTTCGACATTTTCGTCCATAGAGAACTTAGAAAGGATCCTTGCCTAAGCTGGCTTGATAACTATTGTTATAAGCAAACTCCGCGAATGGAAGGCATTTCTCCCAACTCATTCCAAACGAGATCACAGAAGCTTGGAGCATATCTTCCAGAATTTGATTGACCCGTTCTACTTGACCACTTGATTGAGGATGGAAGGCGGTGCTAAAGGAGAGACGAGTTCCCATAGCACTTTGGAAACTTTCCCAAAATCAAGAGGTGAAGAGACTTCCACGGTCTGAGTTAATTTCCAATGGAACACCATGAAGAGACACTATTCGGGAGATGTATAAATGAGCTAGCTGGCTAGCGGTGATACTCTCACGAACAGGTAGGAAATGGGCTACTTTGGAAAGACGGTCGATCACGACGAAGATGGCATTATTCCCTCTCTTGGTCCTGGGAAACCCAGTGATGAAATCCATACTGATTTTATCCCATTTCCACTCGGGAATAGCCAATGGTTGAAGGGTGCCAGCAAGCCGTTGATGCTCTGCTTTAACACGACGACAAACGTCGCAATTAGCAATGTATAGAGCGATTTCTCTCTTCATCCTAGTCCACCAAAACCTCTGGCGTAGGTCTTGATACATTTTAGTACTACCGGGATGAATGGTGAGAGGGGATTCATGAGCTTCCTTAAGGATCAGCCGCCTCAGGTTTCGTGCCTTTGGAACCACCAGGCGATTCCCAAAGTATACGACACCTTGATCATCAATGGAGAAACAATTCGCGACTCCTTTCTTAATGTTTCTCTTAATACGGGAGATTCCCGGATCTACCTTCTGTGCCTTGATGATCTGATCCGTAAGGGTAGGTTTCGCCACCAGGGTGGATAGGAATCCTCGGGGAACAATGTGAAGATTTAGCTTACGAAATTCCTCATGGAGAAATGGTTGACTTTGTTGTAACATCAGGTTGTTACAATAGGACTTACGGCTTAGCGCATCAGCCATGACATTGGCTTTCCCCGGGGTGTAAGTTATTCCTAAGTCGTAATCCGAGATCAACTCAACCCAACGTCTTTGCCTGAGATTCAAATCTGGTTGGGTGAAGATATATTTCAAACTTTGGTGATCGGTGAAGTTCTCGCAACGATTACCGAGAAGGTAATGTCTCCAAGTTCTAAGTGCACGGACTACAGCTGCAAGCTCTAGATCATGTGTGGGATAATTTTCCTCATGTGGGTGTAATTGCCGTGAAGCATAGGCAATTACCTGACGATCTTGCATGAGTATGCAACCTAGTCCTTGTCGCGAGGCGTCGCAATAGATAATAAAGTCCTTTGAGAAATCTGGTGGTACCAGTACGGGAGCAGATGTCAGGCGTCTTTTCAGTTCCTGAAAGCTGAACTCGCACTGTGGAGTCCACTCGAACTTTTTATCTTTCTTGAGGAGTTCAGTTAGAGGTTTAGCAACCTTGGAGAAATTCTTGACGAAGCGGCGGCAATAGCTCGCTAAGCCAAGGAAACTCCGAACTTGCTTGACCGTCTCAGGTGGAGTCCAATCAAAGACGGGTTGAACTCGCTCGGGATTGATAGCAATACCCTTGCCAGAGATTACATGGCCTAGATAGGTCACTTCTGGCAACCAAAATTCACACTTGGAGAATTTGGCATAAAGGCGATGCTCTTGAAGTTTCATCAATACCAGCCTTAGATGTTCGGCATGTTCCTCTTCATTCTTGGAGTAGATGAGTATGTCATCGAGGTATACCACGACGAATTTATCCAAGTACTCCATGAAAATCGAGTTCATTAACCGAGAGAACGTAGCTGGGGCATTGGTTAAACCGAAGGACATGACGGTGTACTCGTATTGGCCATAACGAGTAACAAAGGCCGTTTTGGGAATGTCCCCGTTTCTGATTTTGATTTGATGGTAGCCCAACCTCAAATCCATCTTGGAAAAGACTGAGGATCCAGTGAGCTGATCATACAGATCGTTAATCCTGGGAAGCGGGTATTGAAAAGCTCCAGCCTCAAGGCCCGATTCTCTCGGTCCTTATCTTCGAGCATCTCGGCAGTGGTACGAGTTAATGAGTCCTCCTGAGTGGAGTCAGCATAGATAGCCTGAAGATACCCTTGCGCTCCCGGAAGTGAAGCTGGCATGTAACGGAAGTCGGTGTTCCGAAGCAGGCCAGTCCGGACTCGCAAGATGGTCATCATGGAATAGGCAGCATCCTGCACAGCCATCTCAGCAGTAACCTCGAGTCCATAGGAACAGTGAAGGGGCTCGGTAGATCCAGGATAAGAAGGAAATATCCTGACGGTGCAGAGATATTGGCTTTGATTAAAGTCGCGGAACTGCTCTTCGACGGTGTATTCGGGATACCAACGGTAGCCCGTCTTGATCATTACCCGGACTAACATAGCAGTATGACCGGGCACGTCGAGGCACCGGGTCAGGCGAACCACTTGGTTTTGAACTAGGGAAAATTGGACAGCATAACAGCTGTAAATGCTCAGAAAAAGATTTGAGACATCCACAACAGTTCGCAATACCACTCAACAACATCATATCAAGGTTCTGATCCAATTAGCAACATACTAAGAATAGTAGAAACTGAACTGGGACTTGTAACAACAATCCTATAAGCTACTACGGATTAGTAACACGTGAACCTGATAGAAGAAGAGAGCCTAGTCCTTAACCCACGTTGAATGAGAAGAGAATGACTCAGATCAGAGGCATAGGGTAAAGGAGTAAAAGAGCCTTACGTTCCCTCCCACAATCAATTCCCCTACATATAACTAAAGCATTTCTAGACTCGACATCGACCAGCTTGGCTCAACGAACCTACAGGCAGTCCAGCTCTGATGCCAACGCTGTCAGGACCCCGATTCCAAGTCACATTGATCTAGCCGGTAACACCTCATATCACTTTGCGGCCTCACGCACGGTATCCCACGGGTGTTGCCTTACCATGGCCCGGGACGTTTGCGCCTTTTGGCTCACGTATATGATAGTGTCGCTAGCATCCATATGACAGAGAACCCGGGCCGACATGGCTAGTCATGAACCCAAAGCGGCACAGACCTATGGAGACAGGCATACATGAATCACATCGAGCATGTCGGTCATCAGCGATTGATTCGGGGCTGTAGCATTGGGCTAACAGGACTCCAGGGAACCTGGGCTGTAGCAGGCTAGGCAGGACTCCGGAAGTCACAGCATGACATTTCCCCGAAGGGACAGACATAGGAACAAAGTGAAACACATGGCGGCCAGTCAAGTGTCCTGAACAGTAGTGCTAGGCTAGCAGGACTCCGGGGAACCGGGCTGTAGCGGACTACTATGGCTCGAGGAACACTAGACTACATTTCCACATAAGAAAGGCTGCCAAGGATAAACAACTAGATTGTCGGATCCCACTCATACCAAGCATTTCAATCATACACACAATATGCCCGATATGAGTACATACAACATGGCATCACAACAAAACTCTACAACTCAAGCACTTTATTTAAAGGCTCCAGGGAGCCATACATAACATGTTCATACAGATAGGGGTCACATGACCCGACACTCAAGTCATACAAACATACAAGCACATGCGGAAGCAACTAGTCTGAGTACAGACTCTAGAAAGAAAGAAGGCTTCTCGAAGCCTGTCTATCTACATAGGGCCCTCCATGGCCAGGATCACCACCTCGGTGGCTAGTCACTCGTCGACGTCAAGGTCTACGTAGAACCCATCAGTGGGGGCGGTGTTGTCGTTTGAAAACAGTAATTAAGAAAACATGAGTACAAAGGTACTCAGCAAGTCTTACATCAAAACCTACTAAACATGCTTATTCTCAAGAAGGTGGTGGGGTTAATGCAACAAGCCAGCTTTGACTCTTGGCTAAGCTATGCTACGGAACTTCACCAGTAAAATAGTTTTTGCACATGAGTCCACTACTCACCAACAAGATACTCCACCGGGGATCCTCCCTCGTCATCCTACGAGAGGGCCATCCTCGGTACTCACACTTATCTTGAGTCTTTTATTAGTATCCATTAACTTGTCTATGAACTGTATAGGCAACCAAGTAGTCCTTTACCGCGGACACGACTATTCGAATAGTTTTATACCCTGCAGGGGTGTACTTCTTCATACACGCTTTCACCACTTACCGCCGTTTACACGACATGTACTCGGCAACCTTCAAGCGGAAGCCCAGCGAGGGTGTCGGCCACGACCTACCTAAACACTTAAGTCTCTAGTCCAGGTTTATCGCCTATCCAGGTTCCATCCGCAGGGAGTCTGACCGAGGTTTCCACATACGGCCCCGAATGATGTGAACAGGGTCCCGAGACGCCAAATGGGCACCCGGCATACCTGGACACGGTGTATCTACGGCAACATAGCCCACCCCTAGGGTCAGCGCTACGCACGGCCGCCAACACATAACCTACAAACACCAGAAACTATTTGCAACTCCTGGACAGAGTACTAGGGTGATTAAGAAGCCGAGAGGGTCCATTGGTTTCGGGCCCAATGTACGGTAGTAACTGCATCTTAAATCACACATACAGATCTCAGTTCTTAGTGACGGCCTCAATGAAACAACCCACCATGTACTCCTACATGGCTTCTCATCGATACCTTTACCAAAACATGTTCAACACTTCCCTCACATTACCGACATAAGCATTTCACTCTAGCCCATCACCCAGATGAACCAGACCTGACACAACTCTAAGCATAGCAGGCATAGCAAGGTAGGAATCACATACATGGCTCAATCAACTCCTACACATGCTAGTGGGTTTCATCTAGTTACTGTGGCAATGACAGGTCATGCAGAGGATAAGGGTTCAACTACCGTAGCACATAGCAGATTGAAACACGTTGTCTTAATGCAGTAAACAAGAGCAGAAGCGAGAACATGGGTTGTATCAGAATGATCAATGGTTGCTTGCCTGATGGAGTGGTAGTGGGATACTGCCCTTCAGTTGGATACTCGTGAATATCCTCGGAGGCAGAACCTACCACGAAGAACACATCGGAACACAATCAACACATGACGATATGCAACAATATGATGCATGCTATGATATGGCAATATGAATGTGTCTTGGCCTAATGCAAGCTATAACAGAAAGGATTGAACTTATTTGAATCAAAGATTCAATTATTAGCTTATTAAACATGGCTTTAATGGTGCATTTCCTTATTCTGCTTAAACAGCAAGGTAAACTTGTTTTGTCATGCATGAAACCATTACAGATGGATAGATTGAATTTTTCTGATCATTTTTCATATATAAATCTTTGCATTTGGAGTTATGGTTGATTTTCTATGATTTTTAGAAGTTTTAACTATTTTCTAGAAATTCCTGAATAAAAATAAATCCAGAAAATGCATTACTGCGTCAACATTGCGTCATGCTGACCTCAGCAGGTCAAAGGCACCAGCCCAGGTCAAACCTGACTGGTGGGCCCCTTCTGTCAGCCTCTCAGCTAATTGAGAGGATTAGATTAACACTAATTAGCTGTGAGTGGGGCCTGGGCCCACATGTCAGTGACTAATTTAATTAAAATTAACTAAAACTAATCCTAAATTAGTTAGCAGACCGGCCCCACCTGTCATAGACTCAGGGGGTCTACCTGGGCCCAACCAGGAGTCAAACTGGGTCAAACTCGCCGGCGACTCGACGCCGGCGAGGCCCGAGACGGTGGCACAGCTCGGAAAACGCCCACAGGGCACGGGCGAGGCCGTTCTTGGGCTCATTGGAGAGCTCTTGCAGTCGCGCATCTAGTGGTGGTGGAGGCCGGGCCTATGATGGCCGGAGACAACGACGGCAACCTCCAAGGCGGCGGCCGGAGTTCGGCCATGTGCGGGGTTTGGGCTGCGGCATGCAAACACGGAAACTGAGGCGCTAGCGAGGCACTTCGCGAGGCGGCAAGCATGTTGCATAGCACGGGATGACCAAATGGTCGCCGGAGCAATGCCAGCGACGAGCTCGAGCGGAGACAAGCTTCGGCCATGGTGGAACTATGGCCTGGAGGGTGCAAATGCGTGGGAAAGAAGAGGGGGAAGGCGACGAAGCTCACAGGGAGGTCGATGAGCAGCTCAGTGGGCTCGGGGGCGACCGGAGCGAGGCGAATCGATGAACAGCGTCCGGCGGGTACCGAGGTTGAAGACAGCGTGATAGCGGTGATGCAGGGCCTCCGACGAAGCGTGGCTCGGTGGGGAGGGCGAGGGCGTCATGGCGAAGCGATTTGGCTTGTCGGAGGGGCGAGGGGGTGGCTCTGGCGTCGTCTACGGTGAACGGCGGCGAGGAACGCGCTCGGGCATCGTGGGAGAGAGTGAGGGAGATGAGGGGGGAAGTGAGCGAGGATGAGAGGGGGACGTGGGGGTCGCGTGGCATCCCTAGACGTCTCCAGGACGTCGGCAGAAGCAGGAGGTGGCCGGTGTGTGGCCGCGGGCGCCGGCCACGTGCTCCGCGTCCTTCTGGCGCGAGGAGGACGACGACTGGCAGGGCCAGTCGGCTGGGCCAAGCCAGGTGGGCTGGGCCAGCACAGGTAAGGCCCAGGTAGCTTCCCTCTCTCTTTTTTTATTTGTTTCTGTTTTTCTATTTAACTGCAACTGTTGGGCTTTAATTAAAATACTAAAACGTTTCCAAAAATCCTGAAAATAATTGTGGGCTCTGTTTAGATTATTTCCAACAGCAAACATTTATTTCCATAATTATTTGGGCATTTAAATTATTTTATAGCATTTAAATGCCCAAATTCAAATACTAATGATTTAATTCAATGACCTTCTGTTGACCTAGAAAAATGTGCACCAATTTTGCCAGAGGTTTTAACCCAAGACAAAGAGGGTGAACTTTTTAGAAGGGCATTTTAGGTTCATTGAAAATAATTTTAGTAAACCCTAGTTGTTTCTAGGGGGGTGTTGGGGGGTTTCCGCCTTCCGCATTTCAAATTTAAGAGAAATTTAAACATGATGCACACTCTAATGCTTGAACTAGCTAGGGTGTGAGAATGTTTGATACACCAATTTGCGTTATGATATTATCGATGTCGTGATCTCCAGTTTAAATATTTGAATCCCCTTTAATCCAGATATGCGTCTCATATAGCTATCACTCAAGCTTATATAGGACTATCTCTCTGGACCTATACGCGTTCATCGTCTCTCAGGTATCTCTCGTGCTACCTGTATGTCGACAATGATCTTTTATCTTCGTAACACACTAACGGTACTCTCTCCCTCGACCTTCATCACTCTATCTCTCTCTAAGTATATCTCGCTCCCTGCTATGTGTCTCTAACTATGATTCTCCATGTGGAATCTCTTTCTCTCACACAAACACAAAACTTTATCTCTCCTGGGGTCTCATTTCTCTCTACTATTCCCATGTGTGCCACTCGCACACCCCTCATACAGAGATGTCTTTCGCTCCTTAGATATGAGAACCTATGACTCTTCCTCTTCAATATCTCTTTCTCACACACAAACACTAACTCTGTCTCCCAGAGTCTCATATTTCTCCATTGTTCTCTTGTATGTCGCTCACACACACACACACCTTCTCTCCCTAGAGATATGTTGCGTTCCCTCGTATGTCTCTCTAGCTATCACTCTCGTTATGAAATATCTTTCTCTATCGCAGACACAAAACTCCGTCTCTCTGGATCTCATTTCTCTCTGATATCTGTTTGTATGTGACTCACACGCACCCTCTCTCTATCTCTCTCACACCCACACACATAACCCAGCCTTCTGATCCACTTGACTCCTATCTCTAACGCACACTAGCTACCATCTTTATCTTTCTATTTATCTGTTTCTCCATCAACCTTCTTTCTCGCCCTCACTCTTGATTCCTATCACGCACACTACATATGTTTCTCTCTACATGTAGTCAAGTGCCCATTCACACACATATATAACTTCACCCTTTGAACCACCCGACGGTCATCTCCAACACCCAAACTAGCGGATGTCCCTCTAGCTAGCATCTCCATCTCTGTATCTATCTGTAGTTTCTCTGTCAACATTTCTTTCTCGCACGGAGTCTTGCTTCCTATCACCCACACTATATATGTCTCTCCATAGATATGCATTTATAGGTTGGTCTCTTTTGCACAATCGTTGCGCCTCCCTCCCTCTGCTCGCCATAGATGCATGCTACAGCCCACGCCACTATCTCTTAAAGACAAAAACACATGCTCAATTGTCGGGACTTCTTCCATGCATTCTCACATGCATGCATATTGTCATACCGATCCGTCTCTCCCATGTCGTTAATCTTATGACTTATGTCTTCTTTCTTTTATCTCGATCATGTGCGCGCGCACACACACATCCCACGTATACATGTATACCTCTCACACATGCACGTTCAAGGTCTCTATGTCTCCATATGTAGTTAATTACCCTCAATCCTAACGCCACATCGAATTGTTCTCCTCTTTTGTGCACATAACTTCCGCCTGGATGGGTAAAACACACATTCACACTTAACAATCTCCATCTAGCTACCCCCCCCCCCGCCTCTCACTCTTCCCCTATATCCCAGAAACCAATAAGACCATCCCTTAGTTTAATTCCCGCCTACATGCACCATCGACATATAGTAGTCTTCCTCGGTGTCTCTAGAACAAACACGTTCTCTCGAAGTCGACTCCTCTCACGCGCACACACCTTCTCTCCCCTCTCTACGGGCATTTTCTCTCTCGCACCCCATCATTGGTGGCCTCTTCCATACACATCACCTCTCTATGATGAAAGCCATGCACACTTAAATTACATCCGCCACAGAGGACCCCGCGACACACACACACACACACCCCAACACACACAAAGACTCCATCTCTCTCTCTCTATCTCTCACACACACAAACACACACACACACACGCAAGCACGCACGCCCCCCCCCACACACTAAGACTCCATCTCTCTCCCTCTCTCATACACACACAAACTAAGACTCCATCTCCCTCTCTCCTCTCTCTCTCTCTCTCACACACACACACACTAAGACTCCATCTCACACACACATGCTCTAGGCGGAGCATTTGTTCCTACCACCCTTCATCCAACCTTACCCGTATGATAAACAATCACCTTTATTTACTTGCATAACATAGAGAAATTCCACTTTACTTTAGTAGTCAGCAAACTTATGATCTGTACCCTTATAAAAAAACGAGTTGGTGGTGATGGTGTGCCTGCCATCTTGTAATACAGACCGTATGATCTATATCTGAGGATAGAAAGCAAACTATGATAATTTACAAAAGATACGACACCTCTCTCCACATCATTATCTCTCGCAACCTCATAGCTCAGCAATTAAAAAGGAATAAGTCTCTGGAACAATCTAGCATGCATGGTGACCGCTGCCGCCTGCTGGCGCCGTCCATCCCCATGCCGCCGCCCATTCCGACCACCAGTCACCACCATGCTCCACTCCTCCTCGCCTTATCTCTCATCTTTCAATTTTTTCGATGACATTCTTGAGATACCAGTTTTCCGATAAAATTCTTGAGATATCACTAGTTTTTACACATGGGATTACTCCTGCATGGGTCAATCACAACAGGTGTTCTATCAAAAAATGCATATTGATGTTCCATGCAATGCACAAGAATCTTGCTTGTAATTATATAACGCAAATCACGAGCAGGAAGTGACATTTTTTTGACACAACGACGTTAACATGGCCACGTAAATCACTAGCTAAAGTAAATACCAGTATACTTATATCCCGATGCAAAAGGTTGAGTACATGTCCGAAGACTAGAGTCACACACACGCACTCTGTCTCTCAGAATCTCTCTCGCACACACCAGTTACATGACGCCCACTTAAGCAGACACGTATGTTACAAGTTGTGCACCCGCGGGTACACGTGATGCTGCGCATTTATTTAAGCCGGAAGGCGAACCCAAATAGTAGCTGCATTCATTCCCCTCCCGCCGCCTCTTCTCTGGTCGCCGTCGCCCGGTAGCCATGTGTCGGCCGAAGGTAACAACATACGCCATACTCCCGCCGGAGTGGCGCTTTAATATGGAAATTTTAGTGGTCATGCATGCATCTTTTTATGCTAGCACTCCTATATAAGGGTTGACTGGTCGCTTCCCGCGGACGTGCGCGGGCGGTGGAAGAGGAAGGAGAAGGGAAGCGGGCTGTGGAGTAATGTTTTTTACCACAATTTCTTAGGAAACTGAGTGCAATAATTGAGTAGTTTGGCAAACTACCAGTACTACACCTGAAACGGTTCAAAACCAATACTCCCTTGACAGCGCGCGCTTCCCACGTGAAACGGCCAGTGTCCCCCTGGAGCGTCAGTGCCGCATTAATGCCCGGCCAGAGCGGAGGCGACCTCTCACTGGCGCCGGCTTTGAAGTGGCGCGACGGACGAGAAAGCGCCGCTTCCCGGTGCACGCGACTGCTCCGCGTCGAGACTGGCCATAGGCCCTGTTTGGATCCATGGGTTAGAGTTAGTTTGAGCTAGTTGGGTCTCAAATAGCCCTAAACTATCCAAGCATGAGGGTTTAAATTGGAGCAAGTTGCACCGAATCCACCAAAAATTATCCCACCCAAGAGGTGCTAACTGGAGATAGTTCTCATTGGGACCACTGAAAAATCACTTTTCTCTCTCCATGAAGTGCATTTATTGTCAATCTAACCCTTTCACCCAAAGAACTCTTTGGCTACAGTTAGTTCAGGGTTAGTCATGAGTTAGTCTAACCTCTAGCTAAGTTAGAGTATCAAACATGAGCAGTATAGGACATGCAAGTTGCTCAAAGCATACAAGCAAATTCGTACGTGAAAGGATTTTTTTATTTTTGAAAACGAAGCATGAAAAGAATTTTTTTAGAATGCTCTTGGCATGTCGCTAACATGTGATAGTTAACCGACCTCAATAGACGGCAGAAACGCCAGCCTGCCGCACTTTGATAGAGACGAGGAGGGAGAAGCGATACAGGCTGCTGGATTACTAGAGATAGGTGTTGCACGGAAGCCAAGAAATATGGTGATAGCGTGGGTTAGCCATGTACTAGTATGATACTACACTGGGGTGCTGTGTTTCGTACTCTTCCAGTCCACTGTGGACATGATTGGTTAATTTTATATCGCTGAATAATATTAAATATTATGAGTGCAGACGCTCCACCACGAGGTTCCTTGCTCCTTCTCGGTCATCCGGAATCTATGTTCTTCCACTCTATTTTTTTTACGTGAGCTTTGTTCATCCTTTTGCCAACACGCGAGACATCTAGCATCAAGGTGCACGTGTTATGCAAGGATCGTTCCATCTATATGAAGAACACGTGGGACTGGAACTACGAGACGAACATGTACCCAGGAGTGGACGTATGAACCTGAGTAATGTAGCGTGGTAAGTGAAGTAGAAAGGCACAAATGGTATGAACATGCATAGCATATAGGGTGTGTTTGGTTGCGTTCTCGTCTCAGCATAGTTGTTCCCTCTTCATGCATGCTCAACTCAACACCCCTCTTCATGCATGCTCTCTTCATGCATGCTTCTAGTGTATTTGTGCTAAACTAGTGTGGACTCATGCACCCTCCATACACTCTACCAAACACCAAAAAGTAGGTCAAGAAGGGAACTCTTGGGGGCATTTGTCTCTTACTACGTACTACCACTAAATGTTGTACGTGCAATGCACAGTGATGTTATGGAGTACGTGCCTAAGTACTCTACTACTACTATATTAGTTGGAGGAACATATTAACATTTATATTTGTTTACGTGTATGCCCCAAGACCTTCCAACTAGACGTGTCTTTGTCTCCAGGTCGCACTTTGTATCGTTCATACCACTAAGTACTACTACGTGTGGTCTCCGACCCAGAAGTGGAAGAAGTGGATACGCTCTACCACGCTGTTTTTTATGCTGGGCTCTACCATGCTGTTCATGTCCCACTCCTTTCACTGACGTGTGGGACATCCAGCACGTGCCGTGTTTGGCACCCTTCGTCGTAAGAGTTGAAACGCTAGCATTCATCAGAAATAAAAAATAATTATAAATCGGTAGTGATACTATTTTTTTGCGAACCAATCAGCAGTGATACTATACCATGCGGTTTCCTTGCTCCTCAATATCAGAAAGAATACTTCCGTTCGCCAACATGTGGGATGTTAACCATCCTGGTCCACTTGCCATGCACACAGAACTCCAAGGGAGTCACCCAGGTCATCGCGCCGTAGTAACAATGACTAATGAGCCGTCAAATCACAGGACCACTTCCCACTATGAAGTTGCTTGGACGAAGGAACCATCATGACTTTGTTGAATTCCGCTTCTTGAAGAAAACTACTGTACCAGCAGTACTGCCAGCTACAGTAGTTACTCCAACAGAGGCCTCCTTTCGTTAATAGGATAGGAATATGAAAATCATAGGAAGTGAGATGACATGCATCTCAATTCCTATAGAGAAAGAGATGCCATTTGATGCTTAGGATAGGAATTTTTCCATTTAGTCTAGGCTAATGTACTGGTAATTTGCTCTAAAAACTACATTAGTAACTAGTAGTACTGGTACATGCTCATACTCACACACACACACTAACTACTAGTACTACTACTTCTCACATGCTGGCCAGACGCCGTCGTTCTCCTTCCCGGCTTTGTCGGCGACACCCCATCGTGCTTGCTTCTCCGCCGACCTCTCCGCAGCAGCGTGTGCGTCCTTTTCTTTCTTGCGGCGGCGGGCCTCTCTTTTATTGAGTGCTTTCTGACTTTTCCGCTCCCTCTGTGCGGCTTTGTCTGCCTCTTGCTCTACCGCCCATTCGGCCTTGGCATCTTCAAATTCCTCCCACATAGTTGTGAGGTCACGAGCGGCGATGAACTCGGCACGACGGGATGCCATCGCGTCCCTACCATTTTGTGTGGGTCGTGGGTGGCGAGGAAGTTGGCGCGGCGGGATGCCATCGCTGCCTTACCAGTTAGTGTGCGGCGCAGTGGCATGAACGACGCTTGGTGAGACCTCTGGGGTGGAGTGGCCGGACAACCGTATAGTGCATTGGTTTGTCAAGAGCTCAAGGATAGAAGACGAAGCAAATTTGGATTCCCCTTCAATCCTGGTCATTTATTACCGAGTAAAATGCATTGGCGATCGTCGAACTTGTCTTGATAGCTCACTTTGATCATTGTATACGAGATATGGTGATTATACGGTCACTGGCTCAGCGTATAGCTCCGTATTTGTCTGGTTGACCAGTCAAACAGTTCGGATGCGCCTCATCAGCTCATGTTCTTTATCTATCTACATGGGCCTACCTGTCAATGGAGAAAGAAATACTGTAAAAACCAAAATTATGCTAGAGTCCGGACCGCTTCCGGAGCCCACTCTCACCGACCTGGCCCCTCAAGACGCCAGCTGCCCGCCGCATGCATGCATAGCAAGTAGTACTCCTTATGTGAAGGAGAGAGAGGCATTGACAAAGTCAAGGAGTAGGCTCTGCAAGACCCCGTCTCTACACGTGCTCCTAGGTATAAAAAAATAATTCCAAAAAAGGCATAAAAACAATTGTGTCTTAAAAAAGAAAGGTAAAAAACATTTGAGAGGAAATAGATAGAGAGAAAGTGAGAAAAAGCTGTAACCTGGGCATTACATGAGGAAGGAGGGAGCGGTGCACATGCCAAGTTCACTGGGCTGCCGTGTTTTACACTCCTCCATCGTAACAGTGGAGACAATAGCTTTCATAAAAAATAAACAATGAATACTCGTTGCTCGTCCTCTATATCGGAAAGAATACTTTCATTCGCCGACATGTGGGACGTCGACCATCCTGGTCCACCTACCATGCACAAAATTATCCTGGTCTACCCCGGTCGTATCGCAGGCCCAACCTTTCCCACTGTAAGTTGTTCGGACGAAGGAAGCATCATGACTTTGCTGAATTCCGCTTCTTCAAGAAAACTTACTGTACCCGCAATACTGCTACCACACGCGAAGACTGGACGGCACTGTACCACGTCATATCATTGAAACCCACTAGGGCAAACTAGCCCGCCTAGGTCATCTATTTTGGAATGGAGGGAGTACGTCTATGCACTGCTATGATTTTGTGTTGCACTTCATATCACTGAAACCCACTAGGCCAAACTAGCTCGCCTAGGTCATTGATCGCTAAGCCTACAATTTTAGGAGCTAGGGCTATTGGTCGATCGACGAGGGATGAGTATAAGCGTACCACGAGCTCATCAGCCCCAACGTTTCTCTTCGGTGAGTGTTTTTCAAGTACTATAGCTCGCACAGTAGCTAGCCCACTAACACCAAGAATCATCAAACAAGCCCTGCTGATATGATAAACCGTTCAAACTTACATCTAATCATGCCATATATTACATCAAAAGATGGTGAGGATACATCTGTTTCCATAACTCGGAGAGGGTTCGCATGATTCATCGCATGATTCACTATCAAATAAAAGTAGCAAGATCCGCCCACACAAGACAGTGCACTAGCCCTAAGATGGTTTGATAACACGCATTGTTCTAGTAATTAAATACAGGGCAATGCAAACTACCCTGAAGGATTAGCCCGCCCAACTATTTCTTGTCATCGATTTCTCAGGCAATGATCATAGCACGGACAACGGCATGGGAATCGATTTCTGGGGCGATGTCCGCAGGACTAACTGCGACATCGGAATCGATCTCTGGGGCGATGTCCATAGGATGGACAGCGGCATCAGAATCGATCTCCGGGGCGATGCCAACAAGACGGGCCATGACATCAGAATCATGAAGGACGTCCACCGGCACCTGCACAACCCTAACATATTAGCAAGCACATTGCAAATAATCAAAAACCACAACTATGGTAATAAGCCATTATTTTTTACCTTGTGCAGCTCACCGGGGGATCTCATCCCTCCGGGGGCCATCTCCTTGTCCTCGATGGGGGCCATCACCTTGCCAGGGGAATACTGCTTCTCAACGGCGACTATCTCCTCAGACTCGGTCTTGAGCCTCACATAGGTGGCAATCAGAATTCCTGGGGTAGGCACGGTGGGGCCCTTGCCGTTCTTCCAACTTACTTTGAGGAGTTCATCCGCCAACGTCCTCAACTCTTTGGACAATGCTTGTTTCTTGGAGTTCTTCGTCTCCATGGGTTGGCCCGCCAACATGGTCAACTCGTTTGTCGGTGCTCGCTTCCTGGAGATCCCTATCTCCAGTGGGTTGTCTGCCGGCAACTCTTTGCCTCATGCTCCAGGATCCATCAATGAACTAACAAACAAAAAGCAATTGAAAGGAAACCACAATCGCAATGAAAACGGGAAAAGAATAGGATGTGAGAATCGGTCGGTGCTTCGCAAAAAGAAGATTCTTGGAATGAAAATATAGTAGCATAACTGATTCGCCCACCTTTCCTTCGTCGGTACAGAAGAAAAATGGCAGAAGTGAGTAGCCTGGAGTGAGGTTTTCTTCAAGAAAGGGAAGAAAGGGCTTGAACAAGCGTTCCAGTGAAATGATGGTTGCTTCGTCCAGTCCAACTTGGTGGCCACCTTACCACTGCTGGTAAAGGTGTGGGTTTTGTGATATGACGGGTCATGACAGCCACACCGGGTTACAGGTGAGTCTCGACTGTAGCACCTCGTTGTGATTTGGTGGATGGCACGCGGGCCCGGATGCTTTGAAATGTCCCGCATGTAGATAGATCGGCTAGTCATATAGGAGTGCTCAATATTGTGCACTGCGACCAAGGCGGAGAGGAAAACAATAGAACTACGTAATTAATGCATGAATTTAATTAGGGTAGTTTTGTAAAGTACGAGATACATTCCTCCAATCGCAAAATGCCTTGGTTCATGAGATTTGATATTTGAGCCCTATAAACCGGAAGGGAGGGAGTACTGCACACGGTGTAGTCTAGTCACTTGTTGAAATCTCTAGAAAGGAAAATACTCCTTTCCGGTTTACAGGGCTATACTACTCCCTCCGTCTAGGTGTGTAAGTCATCTTACGAAAACCAAATAGTCCCAAAACACTTAGGCGCGGTGCATTAACTTCTACCTTGTTTCTTGTTTCTTGACATATCAACCAATAAGAGATGAGAGCTGTGCATGCTTTTAATGACTTGCAATGGCTAGTTCATTGCATGCAATGCTATTAATTAGCAAATAAACATTGGTGACCCCAGGAGGAAATGGTGCTAAGCACGTGGACCTATGCAGAATGAGTATCAAGCAATGGATAATGGAGTTTAATTGTTAAACAATAGCAATTTTGTCTCATGCAAGAGCTTGGCTAGTACTCCAAGGAACCGCACCACGCGAGCGTTCACAACTGCCACGTCCGGGTTGCGCCTGGCTCTTCGCCTCTTCGAGAAGACGAACAATAATGATTACTCCTACTTCTACAGTATCGAATCCACTGCTGCATGTTCGTCCACCTCGTGCGGGAGGGATAGCGAAAGCTTCAACTTACTGCTCCTGCCTTTGCGTCCATGATAGGTGGGCCCAATAGGTGGTTGGTCCTCCTGTCATGCAGCCAAAGGCAGGTGCAGTTAAGGCACCGGAGCTCAGTCCGCGAGGGAGAGGGCGTTGTAGTAATCAAATTTCTCGGTCTTGTACAAGTTGACGAAGATAGGGGTTGCTTGCTTGCTAGGGTTGCTCACTACGTATATATAGGCCAGAACCTCCGCGCTTGCTTGCTAGGGTTGCTCTATTCACACACTCTCATCCTCTCCAGATTTAAACAAGATAGGGGTAGTAACACTATCTTTCTCCCTTCAAAAAACACTGGCTTTCTATCCTCACCGCTGGTTACAGATCCGAATGTATCCCCCTCCGCCGGTGAAGGGGAGGAGGGGCAGCATTTAGGCCATCATCGACAGCGAGGGAGGAGACCCACTACCGGCCGCACCGTTATCTCTGGCCGAACGCCGGTGCGGGAGGTCCTTCGATCCCTTCGTCGTTGCCTGTGGGCGGATCCGGCCTCCCGCCGCCCACCTATCCACATCCCGACGACCTTCAGGTATATCTTTGTTCAAAACCGCCTTAGCTCTACTTCCCCAGCTCGCTACGCCGCTGCATGTGCATCATTTTCTACCTCTCAGCCCCTCTCGATCGGATGGTACAATGTCACATTTTTTTTTTCTATTGTTAGAGGTAAAGCTACTTCATGGAGTCGAATCTTGTACCCCCTCCATCCGAAAATACTTGTCATTGAAATGGATGTATCTAGATGTATTTTAGTTCTAGACACATCCATTTTGATGACAAGTAATTCCGGACAGAGGGAGTACTTGGTTCAAACAAGAAATAAAGTGGTGGTGGGGGAATTTAGTATGTACATCGGACTTGGTACAAACAGGAAGGAAAGGGGGTGAAAGTAGTACAGACTGGTCATCCAACCGGTCTCTTGGTCGAAAAGGGAAATATAGGGGTAACACTATACACAGTGGTATGACCAGGACTAGATTTGCTATCCACACATAGGAGTAGGTGGCTAGAGTGAACAAAAATGGGACCAACCCAGATATGTTTCTTGGATGTTTGTTTCTCGGGGCAACAAACTATGAATCACCACTTTATGCCCCTGTTTACGTACATGGTGCTGGACTGCTAGTGCACCCACTGTTATAAGCCATGACAAGTTTAGCCAAATGTTTTTGCCTATAATTGTTTGAGAGTCTGGCTGTTTCCTCTGTGCCTTTTTGTGCAAATAGGGATATCCAATTCACCTGGTTGCTATTGTGACCTTTTGGTGCACTGCACAAAATTCTTCTTAAAAGAAGTGACTTTTGTGCTGTTTAACTGGAATGTCAGAATGGAACAGTTGGTTCATTTTGGTGGAACTGCACAAAGGGAGATCTGTGTTCCAATCCTCATCATCCATATTGGCGCCATAACCTTCCTTTAGGTAAGAATGGTATTTAATGCATGTGTTCATCTCTATTTTCCGACTGCCATGAGAAAATAATGCTGTTTTTTACTAGTACACTTGTACTCCCTCACTGACAAAACCAATTATAAATTAGAAGGCCAATCATGTACTTGGTTTCACCAACTGGTGAGGAGAAAGAGAAATAGAGCATGAAGAGGAAGAAGAAGAAGAATAAACAGTGGCAAGGCGATCTTGCTGAAGCCAGAGGCCTCAGTCGAGGCCATTCAAGGGCTCCGGCAACGACTACCTTACATGTGAGACGATCATCCAGGGAGCCCTTCCACTTCTGCTGTCTCACCTAATTAATTAGTACTTAAGTACCACTAATTTATTACTGCCTAATTTTCCTGTTGGAGTTAAACAAATCTTTAGTAGGACCCTATGCTGAATCATGTACATGTGTATATTTGTCTATGGAGGTGAATCATGTGGTGGAGCAGGGAGGGAATATTATTAGTGTCATGACATAATAGTGCTATTGTTTTGCATGTCAATTTATTGCCATTGTTTCAATGAAGCAATGTTTTGCGTATTGTCCATCATGAATTTGATGCTACTGGTTGAGCAATATGCTAATGTCTTCCTATCCTTTCTCACTAAGCTAATGAAGGTTTCGCCTTGTTCCTACTTGTGCAAACAGGGATCATGTTGTGCCAATCATACATTAAATGGAACTACACAAGACAATACAATGAACTGTATGCTTTAACTCCGCTGGAAGTTCTTGATAATCTTTCGATATAATCTCAGCACTGGTAAACAAGAGTGTTTTCAACCATACATTTGAAGTGCACAAAAATATATACTATTGTGTGATTCCAGTGAGTGCTTTATCATCTCTTATGGGACTACATGAATAAGCTTTTTTCTCAGGTTGGTACGGGCCTAAGGCCTTCATCCATATTAGTTTGCTGTCATCTCTATTTGTATCATGCTACTGCCATGAGAAACTCATTTATCTTTGCACGTTAAAGTTTTGCAACCTATGATAAATGGCAATGCTTTGAGTGTTGAGTTGAGCTAATTGACATTGATTAAATAAACTAATACCTCTCTTTAAGCAAGACTACTATGTTGCTAACTTTAACCATTAAGATAATGAGGGTGCTTCTATTTGTTAGTGTATGTTTCATAAACTAGTCCCACTATTACAGTAGTCTCACTCTCTCAATATATGTGCCAACAGGGATGCTCGATTTTGGTGGAACTGCACAAAAACTTTGGGTGCTTCATTGCGTCGACAGCTTCCGTCCTTTCCTATCAGTCGCTAAACTCTGCATGCTTTCTTCCTTTGCTATCAGTCGCTTGGCTTATCTCGGCTTCTAGTCAAAGGAGATAGTAATTGATATGCTACCTCACACAGGTTGGTACTGGTCTTTATCCTGATTATTGTGCCTTTCATATGTATTGGTAATTTGGTATTGTGTTACTGTTTGCCGATTTCATAAAGGAGTAATTTGGAGCCTGAACTCGCAGGCAAATCATTACATCGGATGATTTCAGTAGAACTGCACAAAATGATCAGATGGACAGGTACTTATGCTGCTGCTATGTACTCCAAAGTTCACTCAGACAAGCATCGATGTTGACAAGAAGTGCCTATATTCATTCGAGTATACACCGGCATCAACCAATTGTAAAACTCCAAGTGTTAGGAGAGTGAACGCCAAAAATATTGCTTGGTGCATAGCCCAGAAAAACGCAGTCTAGTATTTGGTCCCAACTTGTGCCTTTTGGTTATCGGCACATATGGTAGCGAACTATATGGCATGGAGTCTAAAGATTCTAGACAAGTTGGTTGACGCGTATATTCATCTGGCACTTAATCAGTCTGCACGCCAAGGATGCTCCATTTCAGTTGAACTACACAAAAAATTTGGGTGGTTCATTTTCTCAACCGCCTCCTTTCTCGTTTTCAATGTAGAATTTTGGCGAGATACAAGACCAAGATGACCCAGTAAACTGGTTGGATGAAAGTAGTGGCCAAGTTGCTCAAACCTCCCTGGGCACGAGGCCACTATTTGATGATAATCCTACAAGCAAAGTTCAGATTGTCTGTGCTGCCTCTTATGTACTCGAAAGTTTACTCGTACAACAACTAATTTTAGCAAGGAGAACCTCCGATGGAACACCATTTACCAGTCTGTACCCTAGGTAATTAAAGTTCGTCCATGGATCATATTGGTTGTGATCTCAATCATTTGGATGCATAAACATACTGAACATGAGTATATCTGAATCTTTTTGTAAATTATGTATGAATATTGTCGTGTGATCTATCAATCATTTGGATGCATAGATATGTTGTGCTTGTGTATATATGAATCTTTTGAGTTGTTGATTGTGAATGTTGGAAATGGATATGAACGTGTCCTGTGAACCTGAGTTTGATATGAATGTTTACCTTTTCTGTTGTATTTGTGTGTGAACTTGTTAGTATGCCTACTGTGGGGTATAAAACGCAGGTCTCTTATAAAAGTAATGTCGTGTCCAATTTATGTTTTCCCTTCTAACCACCGCGGCTGTGCTGCCGTGCACCCGAACCAGTGAAGTTTCCCACTCCTCTCCATCTGCGACTCCACTGCAACTTAATAAATACTAACATCTTTGGTTTTAGCCCGGTTTTCCATAGATTAACCAGGCAATTCTCTTCTTCTTAATTAATCGACGAGGCAATTCTTCTGCCTCTGTTTTGAAAAAAATAAATAGTAACGTCTAACTGAGCCAGTTAGTTAGATGCGTACACTTGGTGTAGTAGGATCTTTATTTAGTTTGATGCATACACTTGTTCTTTTTTGGTAGCCCTTTTTTAATGATGGCTGATGTTTGGTTTATAAGTGAGAGCTGCGTCTTCAGTCTTCTGGCCTGCTTACTACTTCTGGTGCACCCCCAGCCCTGGTTGCTGCTGCTGCTGTTTTCAATGTACAATCGGTTGTATATTTCGTCTGTTGGTTGAATAAATGTGTTGTTAGAACGACAAACACAATGTTTTGGAAGTCGTTGCACCATTCTATCCTTTAGTGCCCCGTACTGTATGTAGCGCATACTATTTATCGTACGGAACACATTTTTTTTGAAACTCGGAACACATTTTCCACTTGTTGATAACATGCAGCCCACTGATGAAGGCCCAATTGAGAAGCCCATAATTAACTGGAAGGGAGGCTCTCACATGAATTCGGCCCATGTACATGCTCATGGTCCCCTAAACATAAATAAGTAAATAAATAAATAAATAAAGCTAAATGCTCATGCACCAGTTCTTTGGGAAAATAGGTAGCCCAGTATTTCTTTTTGAAGAATACCCAAGCTAGGCCTATTTGTTTTCTCCGAATTACTGGGCTGCAAATCTTTCAAGACGAGGAGGGATGCATTCCGGCCTGGCTTAAGAGTATGGTCAATGTCTGTTAAAAGTAATATCAAAAGGGGTTGAAAATTCCAAAAACTTTATAGCAAATGGGATATAAGTTTCTTTTTTTGTTTTTGTTCTTCACTAATATCTTATACGTATTTCATTGGATTTAACATGACATAGTACTAATTTATTTTTAAATTTGTTTTAGTATGGCTATTAATTTTTGGATTAAGAATATTTCGTTCCCCGGCAAAAATTTGCGAATTTTCAAAATTTCCCACATATTTAGTTAATTTTTTACCCTATACTGACCAGAAAATGGCCAACAATTCTAAAAATGGAAAACGGGCTGCAATAAATTTCATATGAATTAGAAAATGAGTAAAAATTATAAAAATAATAGCAAATGGGATGTACACGCCACAAATTTCGAGGCTGACTTGTTTACGCAAGGCTTTGTCAGTGAACACACGATTCTACCAGCAGTTAGTGTTGGATGTCCATCCAACGGCCGACGTGCTGCTTCAATCTCTGATCTTCCTGCTCCAGCCGCCTAAACTAGCGCCGGCGGGACTGCCTGCTCCCTCGTCTTGTGGCCCGCTGTGATGCCGCGCAGGCTTGCCCGGCCCACCCTACTCCCTCCGCTGGCCTGGCCGCACACAATCAACTACCTCCTTATTACGTGAAAAAAATGATTCCTCCCACTGACATCTGGGGCGCACCGGTTGGGAGGCTGACCTGTGGGCCTACTAAGTTGACGCGTACGTAGGGCTTGTCAACTTAGTCAACAAATGATTCTAGAAGCACTAACCGTTGGATTTGAATCGAACGGTCCTGCTGCTTCTTCAATCGCTGCTCTTCTTGCACCAGCCGCCCAAACCAGCGCCAGGGAGACCGCTTGCTCCTGCCTCCAGTGGCCGGCTGTGCTGCCGATGAGGCCTCATCGCTCCCTACTACTCCCACCGCTAGCCAGGCCCTGCGGCGACAGCAGCCTCACACCGCAGCCGAACCAGTGAACCCTCGTACTCCTCTCCACGTGGGCATCCACTGCCGCGTCTTCCCCGGCTCCGCGTCGTCCCTTTCCTAGGCCTCGTCGTCGTCCACCGCCTTGGTTCTCTCGGTGCGGCATGGTCAACATGGTCAATAACATTCCATCGGAAGAGTACTGTACGTGGAGAGGCTGACAGGTGGGTCCACGGCCACAGCCCAGTTTTTTTGTTATTTGCCAAGTAAGTCGCTTTGTCAGGCCTGTTGGGCTGCAAATCTTTCAAAATGAGGAGAGCTTTCATTCGGCTGGCCGAGAAAATGACCCATCAGTAATGAGAAATGGGTTGTACATTCTTAAAACACATCAAACCGGCAATTAGTTTCAAATATATTTTCTTCATTTCGAGATTTGAAATTACATTAATTTTTATGCATGGAGAATTTGTTGAATTTTATATTGATATACATTTATTTTTAAAATCAGTTTGAATGTGAGTCGAAATTTCGGGATTAAAAACAGTTCGGACCGCACCAAAATATGCAAGATTTCGTATAATTTTTTAACTGCGGCCACAATATGGGCTGTAATGCTAACAAAAAGAATATGGGCTCCAAAAAAACCTTAATAATTAGAAAATGGGCTGTAAATTATTAAAAATAATGGCAGATGGGATGTATGCCATTTTCCACAGATTTGAGGCTTTCCTAAAAAAAGGTTGACGCACAAATAGTGACTGTTGGATGGCCATCCAACGGTCGTCGTGCTACTTCAATCTCTGCTCTTCTTGCTCCAGCCGCTCAAACAGGCGCCGGCGGGACTGCCTGGTCCCTCCTCCCCGCGGCCGGCTCTGCTGCCGCGCAGGCCTCACCGCCCCACCGTACTCTCATCGCTGGCCTAGCCATCCCTCTACTCACCCACACCTGCTCTTATTCTCCGGCGACGGCAGACGAACCAGTAAACCCTCGTACAGTCATACTCCCCTCCGCGTGGGAAACAACTGCCGAGTCTTCCCTGCCTCCGTGTCATTCCCTTCCTAAGCCTCGCCGTCGTCCACCGTCCTGGTGCTCTCGGCACGGCCTGGTCAATGTGGTCAACGACCGACATGCATCTGAAGTGGACTTTACGTGGAGAGGCCGACAGCTGGGTCCACGGCCGCACGCAAGGAAATGCCTCCTTATTACGCGCAAAATAATGATTCCTCCACCTGACATTAGGGACCCACCGAAAGGGCCCCTGTATTTCGCGAAAAAAAACATTACCGCCGCTGACAGCTCGGACCCACCAGCTATATCTTTGCACGCAAGGAAGTGCCTTCTTATTATGCACAAAAAATGAATACTCCCCCTGTTAGCTGGGACCCAGTATAGTGGCAGGCTGACTTGTGGGCCTACTAAGTTGACGGGGATGGAGGGCTTTGTCAACTTAGTCAATATGCACGATTCGAGCTCCAGTGACCGTACAATGTCCATCCAACGGCCGTAGTGCTTCTTCAACCTCTGGTCTTCTTGCTCCAGCCGCCCAAACCAGCGCCAGTCGTGCCTCGTGCTCCTGCCTCCCATGGCCGTCTGCGATGCGGCAGAGGCCTCACCACCCCTACTACTCCCACCGCTGGCCAGGCCATCCCTCTACTCACCCACACCCCCTGTTATTCTGCGGCGACGACAGCCTCACACCACAGCGAACCAGTGAACCCTCGTACTCCTCTACACGTGGGTATCGACTGCTGCAGCTTCCCCGGCTCCGCGTCGTCCCCTTCCTAGGCCTCGCCGTCGTCCACCCCCTGACGCTCTCGGCGCGGCATGGTCAACGTGGTCAAGGAACGGCTTCCATCGGACGTGGACTGTACGTGGAGAGCCTGACAGCTAGGTCCACGGCCGCAGCAAGGAAGTGCCTCCTTATTACGTGCAAAATAATTATTCCTCCACTTGACAGCGGGACCCACCGGACGGGCCACCGTATTTCACGAAAAAATGTTTCCCCCTGACTGCTGGGACCCACCAGCTACATCTTCGCATGCAAGGAAGTACGCCTGTGCAAAAAAAACGATTCGCCCCCTGACTGCTGGGACCCACCAGCTACATCTTCGCAGGCAAGGAAGTGCCTGACAGTCGAGACCCACCTGGTCGAAGCGTACGTAGCGTTGTCATTCTAGTCGCGAACGTGTACGTACGTACTGGTCGATGTAGAGGTGCGCACGTGTCATAGTAGAGGCGTGGACGTGTCATAGTAGAGGCGCGCACGTAGCATTTACATGTACGTACAGCGGCCAGGGTGCAAGAAAGAAAATATGGCCACGTATGTGTACATACAGGCGGGATCTCGAACGCCTACTCGCGCATACGTACGGCCAGGGCTCGTGTACATGGCTGGGTCGGAACAGAGAAACAACATCGTCGTCGGGTTCATGGGGAGGCAACGGAATGCGTCGTGTTCATGGGGAGGCAACGGAATGCGTCGTGTTCGTGGGGAGGCAATGGAATGCGTCGTGTTCATCGGGAGGGCTTGGACGGAACAGGTGATGGAAACGAGGCCTGGCGTACCGCAGAACGGACGAAACGGCCTTGTGTTCAACCGGCCACGTTCGAAACGGGATCCTGTTCATCGGGAGGGGTCTGGCGTACCGCAAAACGGAGGAAACGGACCTCCTACCGTCGAAACAGGGGTCCTATTGATCAGGAGGGGTGTGGCGTACCGCAAAACCGAGGAAATGGACTTGTGTTGGAGCGCTACGGTCGAAACGGCGGTCCTGTTCATCGGGAGGGGTGTGGCGTACTGCAAAACGGGACTCCACGGGATACTGTTCATCTCCACCATCGACCTCCTCCAGCCTCCATGGGCTCCTGTTCATCCAGCCTCCACCGCGCTCTACTCCATCGGCTACTGTTCAACTACCCCTCCACCGTCTACTGTTCATCCAGCCCTCCACACCATGGGGTCCTGTTCAACCACCCCTCCACGGGCACCCCTCCATCGTCTACTGTTCATCCAGCCCTCCACACCACAGGGTCCTGTTCAACCACCCCTCCACCGT